>NW_026688263.1:0-133781 GCF_030445035.2 Dasypus novemcinctus | reverse complement strand
TGGGGAGGGCACCGTTCCCCCAGCGCGCGGGCTCCTGCCCGAGCCCCTCCAGCCAGGAGGCCTCTTGCTAACTGCCCTCGTGTAGCCCCCTAAGGAGCCCTGAGGCAAGGGTCAACCATAAAGCTCTAGGCAGCAGGTGCCGATGGTGTGTGTGTGCGTGTCTGGCGCCGGGACTCTAGAAGGGTTGAACCCTCCCCCGTGGGTGGCGTGCTCTAGGCACTTCAGGCCCGAGCCATTTCTGACTCCAGGGAGGGTGGAGCTCAGTGGGTAGCAGGAAGCAGGCTGAGAGTTTTCCAGGGTAACAGCAAGCAGAAAGGGGTCCTGGGCACCTGGGAGTGACTATGGAAGTGAGCTCTGGAAAGCAAGCACAGGAGACTAGCTCTGAGGGCCGCTTCCCCCCTGCCCGCCCGCCCCTCGCCCCGGGCTTGGAAGACATGAGGCCCGTCTTGAACGCTAGGGTCTTCCCCAATGTCAAGCACACACTCGGTAGCAACCACTCCTGAGGAGCTGAGCAGCTGGGAGCTTAAGATGGCCGAGAAGTGCTGAGCTGGGGTTTTGGGTCTCGGTGGAGAAAGGAGAGGGGGAAAGTAGTGTTCCTATTCTCTACAGGGGAACGGAAGAAGCTTGCAGCATCTCGGGGCAAGCCGGCAAACTGCTGTGTCAGCTCTGACCCCCATGCCTTTGGTTTCTGGGAGAAGAGGAATCGGGAAGTGGCTGCTAGGTGCCGTGGGCTCAGATCCATGCCCTCTTGCTCTCCGTACACAAGAGGATCTGTTTGCGGGGGTTCCTGTGTCTGGCACAAGGCCGATGACCCGGCACCCAAGACTCCTCACTCAGAGCTTCCTGTTCCCTTCCTTGGGGATGGTGTGCTCACACATGCACATGTGGCCTCGGGAGCCTAGAACCATGAGGGGAAAAGTGCTTGTCTTTCTTCTTTGCCCCTGAAAATAGAGCCATCTCAGCGGAGCCCCGGAGAGATGCGTCAAGCCAGTGCGCCGACCTTGCTGCCGTGATGGAAATGGCCTCCATCTGTGCTGTAGCCACGTGTGAAGAAGGGCTACTGTGTGGAGCCTCCTTCATCACACAGCTCCTTCCCGCCCAAGAGAGCTTGAGCCGTGTGTTTGTCGCTTGCAAGTCCCAAGCAGGCAAACGAGGCCTCCCTTCCTTGAGAGAACACTGGCATTCCAGACAGCATTCCCAATCTCTCCAGGGCAGCAGGAGGAAAGGAGGCACTGGGAAGCCATGGGTCAGCAAGCGGGGGGAGGCTTGGAGGCTCTGAATCCAAGAGGAGGGAGGGGCCTGTGGAGAGGTCCACCAAGCCCCCATGCCCCCATGTTGGACGACACCTGGACTCCTTCGATAGAGATGGATTTTTTTTCTGGCCATTTCTGGACACACGCCTCAAGCACACCCATTCCGCCCTGCCACCCCCCAACCCCCTCCCCTGCCAAGCAAGCAGTGCACCGGCACACGTGAGGAGGGCCCTCCCCGTCACCAGAGCTTGGAGTTGGAAGAAACTCGAGGTGAACGCGGGGGTCTGCCACCCAGTGGGCTGAGCTCTGGATGGGAAGGGGATGGGAGGCGAGCCAGCCAGCGTAAGGTTCTAGGCTCAGCAGCCGGGCCTAGCACGCAGTGGTCTCCTACCGGACTGAGCTGTTGGGGGAAGACAGCCAGTTGCGTCCTGGGCAGGGGGGTTCCCCCCGGAGGACACAGGAGTCGAGAGGGAGGCGCCAGAGTCTGGAGTCACGGGAGGGAGTTGAGAGACTCAGGGAACGAGTGGAGTCTGGTCGAGCAAGAAAAGGCCAGAGAGCGGTCCCGAGCATCCTCCAGCAGGAATGAGGGCCCAAGGGGTTGTGCCACTCCTGGCGTGGCCAGAGTGGGGGTGTGTGGCGATGGGGCCTGGGTCGGCCCCGGCCCTCACAGAGGGGGTCGATGCTGGGAGGAGGAATCCCCCAGCGAAGCTGAGCACCCAGGTGGGGCTGGAGCCCAGAACACCTGAGGGCCCTGTGCTGGAGCCTGAGTTCTGCGGCTCCAAAGGAGGACCTCCGCACCCGGGTATCCCAAGTCCCTGAAAATGTCCCGTCTCTGGACGGAGTGCCCCATTGGTCGAGGCCGTCCAGGGAGGCCAGCGCCTGGTGGCTCCCAGGCCAGGCTAGGGCCTGGCACGCTCTGCACGGTCTAGAATTGGCAAGCCAGCGAGAGCTCTACGAGGCCAGCCTAGAAGGCAGCTGGCAGGCTTTCCCGAAACCTCTGGCACTGCAGGGCCAATGGCCCTAGGTAGGCCCGCCTGACCAGGTGGCGGGACTTTGGTTGGCGAGGAATCCCCCTCTGAAGAGGGACCAGGCTCTTGGCTTGGACCAGGGGAGCGATGGGATGCAGCGAGGTTCTCACATCAGCCCCAGATCTGGCCCAGGGGTGCCCACCCCCACAGCCCCTCCTGCCAGGGTCCCCGCCCCTCCCCCTGCCTTCCAATGCAGCCGCCTGCCCTCCCCCTCCGGGAAGTGTGAGGAAGGAAGACTTCTCCTCCCACCCTGGCCCCTAGCGCTGGTAGTTGTGCTCCGACTTGCCGCCAGGGGGCGGCTTTGGCGCTCCTGTTTCTGCTTCTGTCTATCGCACCGCTTTTGACGACGCGGGCGGGCGGAGATGAGAAAACAGCTGTCCAGGAGGCAAGAGAAGACGTTCTCTTCTAGCCCAGCCCCCAGCCAGCAGACTCCTCTCACGTCAGTGACCTCTTTCAAGCCCGTGGCCAGCTGGTGGCCTGTGGTGAGTGCATTCTGGAACCCTGCTCCCCCGCACCGCGTTTGTTTCCTTGGCAGCCGACACGCTCCCCGAAGTGCGTTCGGTGGCTTGGGGCAGGATGTGTAAGGGCCGCCCCCGTCCGGGCACTATGGCCGGCGGCGGCGGGGGGCAACTGCGAGTGGAGCCAAAGGCCCCCGCATCACAAATGGTTTCCCTCACCCCGCCCTCAGCCACGCCCCGGGCCCACCGTCTCCACGGCAACGAGGTGGGGCGGGGCGGGGCGAGGCTCCTGGGGGCGGGCGGGAGGGGTGCCTCGCGTGCCAGTGCCAGGGAGGCGGTGGGCGCGGTGGCCCCGGCTGGCGGGGCGCTGGCGCCTCGCTCCCGCCCCCAGGCCCTGGCCAGACCCCCTGTGCCGATGAGCAGACCCACCCAAGATTTTGGAGTCCCTCTTCTACAGAGAGGAAAGGCCAAACGGTCCTTCTCTTTCGCTTCCCCATAGGCTTGAATGAGCATCTAGCCTCCCCATCTTAGGGAGGCTTTGAGCACGGCCCTCACACCTTCTAGAGAAGCTCTGAGCCATTTGGTCTGCATTTGCCCTGAGTAGGCAAAGTTGATAGACTTTGCATTGTCCAACGGTTTCCTGGGACTGGAGTCGTTGCCATGGTTACCGAGGGCCGGGCTGCAGCCTCCTACCATCCCCCACCCACAAGTCTCCCGCCGCCCACATCCCCCTAGGGAACTCTCAGCCTATCACACCTTCCCCTAGGACTGAGCCGCCCCTCCAGGTCCCCCACCCCACCTCAGGGAGTTGCCAGCGTCCTGGAACAGCCTGGGCAACTTCCCAATGAGCCTCCGTTGATCTCGCGGCGCCAACCCCCGGTGTGCGGAGCTTCCCTCCGCACTTCTGAGGAACGCCCCCGGGTTCCAGACAAGTCCACGCTCTCAGAGACAACCCCGCAAGCCCACCGACTTTCTGCGCCAGCCCCGGCACCCCAGAATCCTCACCTCCCAGGATTCCCAATGTCCCCATCAAGGTCCCACCTCCCAGAACCTTTCGACTTCCCAGAATCGGCCTGGGGACCCCTGCATCCCGCCAGGCACACCGAGACCGACCCTCCCCCACCCACAGTCCCATTCCCCGTTTCACAACCACCTCGCTGGTTCCTTCTCCAGGCGCGTGACTGACCCACTCCCCCCGCTCCTGGGGCATGGAGTTCGGGGCTAGGTGGGTTGCTTCTGGTGGCCCAAGTGGAGGCGCTCTCGCAAGGAAGGCCTGGCGTCCAGGCAGCTCGGTGCTCTCCGGGGCTGGGTAGTTGCAGGAGACTGGGCGCCGTGCCAAGACGCTCCCAGATCCGCTTGGGGCTCCTTCCCTTCTCCGCTCTTTCCCACCGGGGACTTCTGGGAAATGCGCGTGGAAAGCAGCGAACCTGTTTCTGTCTAATGTACGCGAGCCTTCCAAAGATGAGTGGGGTAATACCTGGACGCCCTGGAAGCTGCCCTGGCCCTGCACAAGTTCCTGAACCAGGCCCTTTTGCATCTGCATGCCCCGGATCTGCCCACGCAGACCCCCACGTGTGGATCCCGCTCCTCCATGGCTCCCCACACGCAGACCTTCCTTGGGATGAAGCCTCCACCCTGAGACTTGACTCCCTTGGATTGTCCAGGGACATTCCTTGCCGTGCCTCGCTTCCCTTCCCACATCTGCCACCTTGGGACCTATGGCCTCCTGGCTTCTCTCCGTAGAATTGTTCACTTCTCTGCTCTTCCTCAGCTCTGTGCCTTCCTGGAGAAGCATTTCCTAGATGAGGAGGTGAAACTGATCAACAAGAGGGGCGACCACATGACCAAGCTCGGCAGGCCTTGCTGGCCCGCAGGCGGGGCGGGGCGATGTGGGGCGGGGCGGGGCGAGTCATCTCTTTGGAAGGCTCAGCCTCCAGCACCACTAGGGGTCTCTGGAGCCCAGAGGCCGTGGGCGTGGGGGAGGGCACCGTTCCGCCAGCCGCGCGGGCTCCTGCCCGAGCCCCTCCAGCCAGGAGGCCTCTTGCTAACTGCCCTCGTGTAGCCCCCTAAGGAGCCCTGAGGCAAGGGTCAACCATAAAGCTCTAGGCAGCAGGTGCCGATGGTGTGTGTGTGCGTGTCTGGCGCCGGGACTCTAGAAGGGTTGAACCCTCCCCCCGTGGGTGGCGTGCTCTAGGCACTTCAGGCCCGAGCCATTTCTGACTCCAGGGAGGGTGGAGCTCAGTGGGTAGCAGGAAGCAGGCTGAGAGTTTTCCAGGGTAACAGCAAGCAGAAAGGGTCCTGGGCACCTGGGAGTGACTATGGAAGTGAGCTCTGGAAAGCAAGCACAGGAGACTAGCTCTGAGGGCCGCTTCCCCCCTGCCCGCCCGCCCCTCGCCCGGGGCTTGGAAGACATGAGGCCCGTCTTGAACGCTAGGGTCTTCCCCAATGTCAAGCACACACTCGGTAGCAACCACTCCTGAGGAGCTGAGCAGCTGGGAGTTTAAGATGGACGAGAAGTGCTGAGCTGGGGTTTTTGGGTCTCGGTGGAGAAAGGAGAGGGGGAAAGTAGTGTTCCTATTCTCTACAGGGGAACGGAAGAAGCTTGCAGCATCTCGGGGCAAGCCGGCAAACTGCTGTGTCAGCTCTGACCCCCCATGCCTTTGGTTTCTGGGAGAAGAGGAATCGGGAAGTGGCTGCTAGGTGCCGTGGGCTCAGATCCATGCCCTCTTGCTCTCTGTACACAACAGGATCTGGTTGCGGGGGTTCCTGTGTCTGGCACAAGGGCGATGACCCGGCACCCAAGACTCCTCACTCAGAGCTTCCTGTTCCCTTCCTTGGGGATGGTGTGCTCACACATGCACATGTGGCCTCGGGAGCCTAGAACCATGAGGGGAAAAGTGCTTGTCTTTCTTCTTTGCCCCTGAAAATAGAGCCATCTCAGCGGAGCCCCGGAGAGATGCGTCAAGCCAGTGCGCCGGACCTTGCTGCCGTGATGGAAATGGCCTCCATCTGTGCTGTAGCCACGTGTGAAGAAGGGCTACTGTGTGGAGCCTCCTTCATCACACAGCTCCTTCCCGCCCAAGAGAGCTTGAGCCGTGTGTTTGTCGCTTGCAAGTCCCAAGCAGGCAAACGAGGCCTCCCTTTCTTGAGAGAACACTGGCATTCCAGACAGCATTCCCAATCTCTCCAGGGCAGCAGGAGGAAAGGAGGCACTGGGAAGCCATGGGTCAGCAAGCGGGGGGAGGCTTGGAGGCTCTGAATCCAAGAGGAGGGAGGGGCCTGTGGAGAGGTCCACCAAGCCCCCATGCCCCCATGTTGGACGACACCTGGACTCCTTCGATAGAGATGGATTTTTTTTCTGGCCATTTCTGGACACACGCCTCAAGCACACCCATTCCGCCCTGCCACCCCCCAACCCCCTCCCCTGCCAAGCAAGCAGTGCACCGGCACACGTGAGGAGGGCCCTCCCTGTCACCAGAGCTTGGAGTTGGAAGAAACTCGAGGTGAACGCGGGGGTCTGCCACCCAGTGGGCTGAGCTCTGGATGGGAAGGGGATGGGAGGCGAGCCAGCCAGCGTAAGGTTCTAGGCTCAGCAGCCGGGCCTAGCACGCAAGTGGTCTCCTACCGGACTGAGCTGTTGGGGGGAAGACAGCCAGTTGCGTCCTGGGCAGGGGGGTTCCCCCGGAGGACACAGGAGTCGAGAGGGAGGCGCCAGAGTCTGGAGTCACGGAGGGAGTTGAGAGACTCAGGGAACGAGTGGAGTCTGGTCGAGCAAGAAAAGGCCAGAGAGCGGTCCCGAGCATCCTCCAGCAGGAATGAGGGCCCAAGGGGTTGTGCCACTCCTGGCGTGGCCAGAGTGGGGGTGTGTGGCGATGGGGCCTGGGTGGGCCCCGGCCCTCACAGAGGGGGTCGAGGCTGGGAGGAGGAATCCCCCAGCGAAGCTGAGCACCCAGGTGGGGCTGGAGCCCAGAACACCTGAGGGCCCTGTGCTGGAGCCTGAGTTCTGCGGCTCCAAAGGAGGACCTCCGCACCCGGGTATCCCAAGTCCCTGAAAATGTCCCGTCTCTGGACGGAGTGCCCCATTGGTCGAGGCCGTCCAGGGAGGCCAGCGCCTGGTGGCTCCCAGGCCAGGCTAGGGCCTGGCACGCTCGGCACGGTCTAGAATTGGCAAGCCAGCGAGAGCTCTACGAGGCCAGCCTGGAAGGCAGCTGGCAGGCTTTCCCGAAACCTCTGGCACTGCAGGGCCAATGGCCCTAGGTAGGCCCGCCTGACCAGGTGGCGGGACTTTGGTTGGCGAGGAATCCCCCTCTGAAGAGGGACCAGGCTCTTGGCTTGGACCAGGGGAGCGATGGGATGCAGCGAGGTTCTCACATCAGCCCCAGATCTGGCCCAGGGGTGCCCACCCCCACAGCCCCTCCTGCCAGGGTCCCCGCCCCTCCCCCTGCCTTCCAATGCAGCCGCCTGCCCTCCCCCTCCGGGAAGTGTGAGGAAGGAAGACTTCTCCTCCCACCCTGGCCCCTAGCGCTGGTAGTTGTGCTCCGACTTGCCGCCAGGGGGCGGCTTTGGCGCTCCTGTTTCTGCTTCTGTCTCTCGCACCGCTTTTGACGACGCGGGCGGGCGGAGATGAGAAAACGGCTGTCCAGGAGGCAAGAGAAGACGTTCTCTTCTAGCCCAGCCCCCAGCCAGCAGACTCCTCTCACGTCAGTGACCTCTTTCAAGCCCGTGGCCAGCTGGTGGCCTGTGGTGAGTGCATTCTGGAACCCTGCTCCCCCGCACCGCGTTTGTTTCCTTGGCAGCCGACACGCTCCCCGAAGTGCGTTCGGTGGCTTGGGGCAGGATGTGTAAGGGCCGCCCCCGTCCGGGCACTATGGCCGGCGGCGGCGGGGGGCAACTGCGAGTGGAGCCAAAGGCCCCCGCATCACAAATGGTTTCCCTCACCCCGCCCTCAGCCACGCCCCGGGCCCACCGTCTCCACGGCAACGAGGTGGGGCGGGGGCGGGGCGAGGCTCCTGGGGGCGGGCGGGAGGGGTGCCTCGCGTGCCAGTGCCAGGGAGGCGGTGGGCGCGGTGGCCCCGGCTGGCGGGGCGCTGGCGCCTCGCTCCCGCCCCCAGGCCCTGGCCAGACCCCCTGTGCCGATGAGCAGACCCACCCAAGATTTTGGAGTCCCTCTTCTACAGAGAGGAAAGGCCAAACGGTCCTTCTCTTTCGCTTCCCCATAGGCTTGAATGAGCATCTAGCCTCCCCATCTTAGGGAGGCTTTGAGCACGGCCCTCACACCTTCTAGAGAAGCTCTGAGCCCATTTGGTCTGCATTTGCCCTGAGTAGGCAAAGTTGATAGACTTTGCATTGTCCAACGGTTTCCTGGGACTGGAGTCGTTGCCATGGTTACCGAGGGCCGGGCTGCAGCCTCCTACCATCCCCCACCCACAAGTCTCCCGCCGCCCACATCCCCCTAGGGAACTCTCAGCCTATCACACCTTCCCCTAGGACTGAGCCGGCCCTCCAGGTCCCCCAGCCCACCTCAGGGAGTTGCCAGGGTCCTGGAACAGCCTGGGCAACTTCCCAATGAGCCTCCGTTGATCTCGCGGCGCCAACCCCCGGTGTGCGGAGCTTCCCTCCGCACTTCTGAGGAACGCCCCCGGCTTCCAGACAAGTCCACGCTCTCAGAGACAACCCCGCAAGCCCACCGACTTTCTGCGCCAGCCCCGGCACCCCAGAATCCTCACCTCCCAGGATTCCCAATGTCCCCATCAAGGTCCCACCTCCCATAACCTTTCGACTTCCCAGAATAGGCCTGGGGACCCCTGCATCCCGCCAGGCACACCGAGACCGACCCTCCCCCACCCACAGTCCCATTCCCGTTTCACAACCACCTCGCTGGTTCCTTCTCCAGGCGCGTGACTGACCCACTCCCCCCGCTCCTGGGGCATGGAGTTCGGGGCTAGGTGGGTTGCTTCTGGTGGCCCAAGTGGAGGCGCTCTCGCAAGGAAGGCCTGGCGTCCAGGCAGCTCGGTGCTCTCCGGGGCTGGGTAGTTGCAGGAGACTGGGCGCCGTGCCAAGACGCTCCCAGATCGGCTTGGGGCTCCTTCCCTTCTCCGCTCTTTCCCACCGGGGACTTCTGGGAAATGCGCGTGGAAAGCAGCGAACCTGTTTCTGTCTAATGTACGCGAGCCTTCCAAAGATGAGTGGGGTAAGACCCTGGACGCCCTGGAAGCTGCCCTGGCCCTGCACAAGTCCCTGAACCAGGCCCTTTTGCAACTGCATGCCCCGGGATCTGCCCACGCAGACCCCCACGTGTGGATCCCGCTCCTCCATGGCTCCCCACACGCAGACCTTCCTTGGGATGAAGCCTCCACCCTGAGACTTGACTCCCTTGGATTGTCCAGGGACATTCCTTGCCGTGCCTCGCTTCCCACATCTGCCACCTTGGGACCTATGGCCTCCTGGCTTCTCTCCGGTAGAATTGTTCACTTCTCTGCTCTTCCTCAGCTCTGTGCCTTCCTGGAGAAGCATTTCCTAGATGAGGAGGTGAAACTGATCAACAAGAGGGGCGACCACATGACCAAGCTCGGCAGGCTTGCTGGCCCGCAGGCGGGGCGGGGCGATGTGGGCGGGGCGGGGCGAGTCATCTCTTTGGAAGGCTCAGCCTCCAGCACCACTAGGGGTCTCTGGAGCCCAGAGGCCGTGGGCGTGGGGGAGGGCACCGTTCCGCCAGCGCGCGGGCTCCTGCCCGAGCCCCTCCAGCCAGGAGGCCTCTTGCTAACTGCCCTCGTGTAGCCCCCTAAGGAGCCCTGAGGCAAGGGTCAACCATAAAGCTCTAGGCAGCAGGTGCCGATGGTGTGTGTGTGCGTGTCTGGCGCCGGGACTCTAGAAGGGTTGAACCCTCCCCCCGTGGGTGGCGTGCTCTAGGCACTTCAGGCCCGAGCCATTTCTGACTCCAGGGAGGGTGGAGCTCAGTGGGTAGCAGGAAGCAGGCTGAGAGTTTTCCAGGGTAACAGCAAGCAGAAAGGGGTCCTGGGCACCTGGGAGTGACTATGGAAGTGAGCTCTGGAAAGCAAGCACAGGAGACTAGCTCTGAGGGCCGCTTCCCCCCTGCCCGCCCGCCCCTCGCCCGGGCTTGGAAGACATGAGGCCCGTCTTGAACGCTAGGGTCTTCCCCAATGTCAAGCACACACTCGGTAGCAACCACTCCTGAGGAGCTGAGCAGCTGGGAGCTTAAGATGGACGAGAAGTGCTGAGCTGGGGTTTTGGGTCTCGGTGGAGAAAGGAGAGGGGGGAAAGTAGTGTTCCTATTCTCTACAGGGGAACGGAAGAAGCTTGCAGCATCTCGGGGCAAGCCGGCAAACTGCTGTGTCAGCTCTGACCCCCATGCCTTTGGTTTCTGGGAGAAGAGGAATCGGGAAGTGGCTGCTAGGTGCCGTGGGCTCAGATCCATGCCCTCTTGCTCTCTGTACACAACAGGATCTGGTTGCGGGGGTTCCTGTGTCTGGCACAAGGCCGATGACCCGGCACCCAAGACTCCTCACTCAGAGCTTCCTGTTCCCTTCCTTGGGGATGGTGTGCTCACACATGCACATGTGGCCTCGGGAGCCTAGAACCATGAGGGGAAAAGTGCTTGTCTTTCTTCTTTGCCCCTGAAAATAGAGCCATCTCAGCGGAGCCCCGTAGAGATGCGTCAAGCCAGTGCGCCGGACCTTGCTGCCGTGATGGAAATGGCCTCCATCTGTGCTGTAGCCACGTGTGAAGAAGGGCTACTGTGTGGAGCCTCCTTCATCACACAGCTCCTTCCCGCCCAAGAGAGCTTGAGCCGTGTGTTTGTCGCTTGCAAGTCCCAAGCAGGCAAACGAGGCCTCCCTTTCTTGAGAGAACACTGGCATTCCAGACAGCATTCCCAATCTCTCCAGGGCAGCAGGAGGAAAGGAGGCACTGGGAAGCCATGGGTCAGCAAGCGGGGGGAGGCTTGGAGGCTCTGAATCCAAGAGGAGGGAGGGGCCTGTGGAGAGGTCCACCAAGCCCCCATGCCCCCATGTTGGACGACACCTGGACTCCTTCGATAGAGATGGATTTTTTTTCTGGCCATTTCTGGACACACGCTCAAGCACACCCATTCCGCCCTGCCACCCCCCAACCCCCTCCCCTGCCAAGCAAGCAGTGCACCGGCACACGTGAGGAGGGCCCTCCCCGTCACCAGAGCTTGGAGTTGGAAGAAACTCGAGGTGAACGCGGGGGTCTGCCACCCAGTGGGCTGAGCTCTGGATGGGAAGGGGATGGGAGGCGAGCCAGCCAGCGTAAGGTTCTAGGCTCAGCAGCCGGGCCTAGCACGCAAGTGGTCTCCTACCGGACTGAGCTGTTGGGGGGAAGACAGCCAGTTGCGTCCTGGGCAGGGGGGTTCCCCGGAGGACACAGGAGTCGAGAGGGAGGCGCCAGAGTCTGGAGTCACGGGAGGGAGTTGAGAGACTCAGGGAACGAGTGGAGTCTGGTCGAGCAAGAAAAGGCCAGAGAGCGGTCCCGAGCATCCTCCAGCAGGAATGAGGGCCCAAGGGGTTGTGCCACTCCTGGCGTGGCCAGAGTGGGGGTGTGTGGCGATGGGGCCCTGGGTCGGCCCCGGCCCTCACAGAGGGGGTCGATGCTGGGAGGAGGAATCCCCCAGCGAAGCTGAGCACCCAGGTGGGGCTGGAGCCCAGAACACCTGAGGGCCCTGTGCTGGAGCCTGAGTTCTGCGGCTCCAAAGGAGGACCTCCGCACCCGGGTATCCCAAGTCCCTGAAAATGTCCCGTCTCTGGACGGAGTGCCCCATTGGTCGAGGCCGTCCAGGGAGGCCAGCGCCTGGTGGCTCCCAGGCCAGGCTAGGGCCTGGCACGCTCTGCACGGTCTAGAATTGGCAAGCCAGCGAGAGCTCTACGAGGCCAGCCTGGAAGGCAGCTGGCAGGCTTTCCCGAAACCTCTGGCACTGCAGGGCCAATGGCCCTAGGTAGGCCCGCCTGACCAGGTGGCGGGACTTTGGTTGGCGAGGAATCCCCCTCTGAAGAGGGACCAGGCTCTTGGCTTGGACCAGGGGAGCGATGGGATGCAGCGAGGTTCTCACATCAGCCCCAGATCTGGCCCAGGGGTGCCCACCCCCACAGCCCCTCCTGCCAGGGTCCCCGCCCCTCCCCCTGCCTTCCAATGCAGCCGCCTGCCCTCCCCCTCCGGGAAGTGTGAGGAAGGAAGACTTCTCCTCCCACCCTGGCCCCTAGCGCTGGTAGTTGTGCTCCGACTTGCCGCCAGGGGGCGGCTTTGGCGCTCCTGTTTCTGCTTCTGTCTATCGCACCGCTTTTGACGACGCGGGCGGGCGGAGATGAGAAAACAGCTGTCCAGGAGGCAAGAGAAGACGTTCTCTTCTAGCCCAGCCCCCAGCCAGCAGACTCCTCTCACGTCAGTGACCTCTTTCAAGCCCGTGGCCAGCTGGTGGCCTGTGGTGAGTGCATTCTGGAACCCTGCTCCCCCGCACCGCGTTTGTTTCCTTGGCAGCCGACACGCTCCCCGAAGTGCGTTCGGTGGCTTGGGGCAGGATGTGTAAGGGCCGCCCCCGTCCGGGCACTATGGCCGGCGGCGGCGGGGGGCAACTGCGAGTGGAGCCAAAGGCCCCCGCATCACAAATGGTTTCCCTCACCCCGCCCTCAGCCACGCCCCGGGCCCACCGTCTCCACGGCAACGAGGTGGGCGGGGGCGGGGCGAGGCTCCTGGGGGCGGGCGGGAGGGGTGCCTCGCGTGCCAGTGCCAGGGAGGCGGTGGGCGCGGTGGCCCCGGCTGGCGGGGCGCTGGCGCCTCGCTCCCGCCCCCAGGCCCTGGCCAGACCCCCTGTGCCGATGAGCAGACCCACCCAAGATTTTGGAGTCCCTCTTCTACAGAGAGGAAAGGCCAAACGGTCCTTCTCTTTCGCTTCCCCATAGGCTTGAATTGAGCATCTAGCCTCCCCATCTTAGGGAGGCTTTGAGCACGGCCCTCACACCTTCTAGAGAAGCTCTGAGCCCATTTGGTCTGCATTTGCCCTGAGTAGGCAAAGTTGATAGACTTTGCATTGTCCAACGGTTTCCTGGGACTGGAGTCGTTGCCATGGTTACCGAGGGCCGGGCTGCAGCCTCCTACCATCCCCCACCCACAAGTCTCCCGCCGCCCACATCCCCCTAGGGAACTCTCAGCCTATCACACCTTCCCCTAGGACTGAGCCGCCCCTCCAGGTCCCCCACCCCACCTCAGGGAGTTGCCAGCGTCCTGGAACAGCCTGGGCAACTTCCCAATGAGCCTCCGTTGATCTCGCGGCGCCAACCCCCGGTGTGCGGAGCTTCCCTCCGCACTTCTGAGGAACGCCCCCGGGTTCCAGACAAGTCCACGCTCTCAGAGACAACCCCGCAAGCCCACCGACCTTTCTGCGCCAGCCCCGGCACCCCAGAATCCTCACCTCCCAGGATTCCCAATGTCCCCATCAAGGTCCCACCTCCCAGAACCTTTCGACTTCCCAGAATCGGCCTGGGGACCCCTGCATCCCGCCAGGCACACCGAGACCGACCCTCCCCCACCCACAGTCCCATTCCCCCGTTTCACAACCACCTCGCTGGTTCCTTCTCCAGGCGCGTGACTGACCCACTCCCCCCGCTCCTGGGGCATGGAGTTCGGGGCTAGGTGGGTTGCTTCTGGTGGCCCAAGTGGAGGCGCTCTCGCAAGGAAGGCCTGGCGTCCAGGCAGCTCGGTGCTCTCCGGGGCTGGGTAGTTGCAGGAGACTGGGCGCCGTGCCAAGACGCTCCCAGATCCGCTTGGGGCTCCTTCCCTTCTCCGCTCTTTCCCACCGGGGACTTCTGGGAAATGCGCGTGGAAAGCAGCGAACCTGTTTCTGTCTAATGTACGCGAGCCTTCCAAAGATGAGTGGGGTAATACCCTGGACGCCCTGGAAGCTGCCCTGGCCCTGCACAAGTTCCTGAACCAGGCCCTTTTGCATCTGCATGCCCCGGGATCTGCCCACGCAGACCCCCACGTGTGGATCCCGCTCCTCCATGGCTCCCCACACGCAGACCTTCCTTGGGATGAAGCCTCCACCCTGAGACTTGACTCCCTTGGATTGTCCAGGGACATTCCTTGCCGTGCCTCGCTTCCCTTCCCACATCTGCCACCTTGGGACCTATGGCCTCCTGGCTTCTCTCCGGTAGAATTGTTCACTTCTCTGCTCTTCCTCAGCTCTGTGCCTTCCTGGAGAAGCATTTCCTAGATGAGGAGGTGAAACTGATCAACAAGAGGGGCGACCACATGACCAAGCTCGGCAGGCTTGCTGGCCCGCAGGCGGGGCGGGGCGATGTGGGGCGGGGCGGGGCGAGTCATCTCTTTGGAAGGCTCAGCCTCCAGCACCACTAGGGGTCTCTGGAGCCCAGAGGCCGTGGGCGTGGGGGAGGGCACCGTTCCGCCAGCGCGCGGGCTCCTGCCCGAGCCCCTCCAGCCAGGAGGCCTCTTGCTAACTGCCCTCGTGTAGCCCCCTAAGGAGCCCTGAGGCAAGGGTCAACCATAAAGCTCTAGGCAGCAGGTGCCGATGGTGTGTGTGTGCGTGTCTGGCGCCGGGACTCTAGAAGGGTTGAACCCTCCCCCCGTGGGTGGCGTGCTCTAGGCACTTCAGGCCCGAGCCATTTCTGACTCCAGGGAGGGTGGAGCTCAGTGGGTAGCAGGAAGCAGGCTGAGAGTTTTCCAGGGTAACAGCAAGCAGAAAGGGGTCCTGGGCACCTGGGAGTGACTATGGAAGTGAGCTCTGGAAAGCAAGCACAGGAGACTAGCTCTGAGGGCCGCTTCCCCCCTGCCCGCCCGCCCCTCGCCCGGGCTTGGAAGACATGAGGCCCGTCTTGAACGCTAGGGTCTTCCCCAATGTCAAGCACACACTCGGTAGCAACCACTCCTGAGGAGCTGAGCAGCTGGGAGTTTAAGATGGACGAGAAGTGCTGAGCTGGGGTTTTGGGTCTCGGTGGAGAAAGGAGAGGGGGAAAGTAGTGTTCCTATTCTCTACAGGGGAACGGAAGAAGCTTGCAGCATCTCGGGCAAGCCGGCAAACTGCTGTGTCAGCTCTGACCCCCATGCCTTTGGTTTCTGGGAGAAGAGGAATCGGGAAGTGGCTGCTAGGTGCCGTGGGCTCAGATCCATGCCCTCTTGCTCTCTGTACACAACAGGATCTGGTTGCGGGGGTTCCTGTGTCTGGCACAAGGCCGATGACCCGGCACCCAAGACTCCTCACTCAGAGCTTCCTGTTCCCTTCCTTGGGGATGGTGTGCTCACACATGCACATGTGGCCTCGGGAGCCTAGAACCATGAGGGGAAAAGTGCTTGTCTTTCTTCTTTGCCCCTGAAAATAGAGCCATCTCAGCGGAGCCCCGGAGAGATGCGTCAAGCCAGTGCGCCGGACCTTGCTGCCGTGATGGAAATGGCCTCCATCTGTGCTGTAGCCACGTGTGAAGAAGGGCTACTGTGTGGAGCCTCCTTCATCACACAGCTCCTTCCCGCCCAAGAGAGCTTGAGCCGTGTGTTTGTCGCTTGCAAGTCCCAAGCAGGCAAACGAGGCCTCCCTTTCTTGAGAGAACACTGGCATTCCAGACAGCATTCCAATCTCTCCAGGGCAGCAGGAGGAAAGGAGGCACTGGGAAGCCATGGGTCAGCAAGCGGGGGGAGGCTTGGAGGCTCTGAATCCAAGAGAGGGAGGGGCCTGTGGAGAGGTCCACCAAGCCCCCATGCCCCCATGTTGGACGACACCTGGACTCCTTCGATAGAGATGGATTTTTTTTCTGGCCATTTCTGGACACACGCCTCAAGCACACCCATTCCGCCCTGCCACCCCCCAACCCCCTCCCCTGCCAAGCAAGCAGTGCACCGGCACACGTGAGGAGGGCCCTCCCTGTCACCAGAGCTTGGAGTTGGAAGAAACTCGAGGTGAACGCGGGGTCTGCCACCCAGTGGGCTGAGCTCTGGATGGGAAGGGGATGGGAGGCGAGCCAGCCAGCGTAAGGTTCTAGGCTCAGCAGCCGGGCCTAGCACGCAAGTGGTCTCCTACCGGACTGAGCTGTTGGGGGGAAGACAGCCAGTTGCGTCCTGGGCAGGGGGTTCCCCCGGAGGACACAGGAGTCGAGAGGGAGGCGCCAGAGTCTGGAGTCACGGGAGGGAGTTGAGAGACTCAGGGAACGAGTGGAGTCTGGTCGAGCAAGAAAAGGCCAGAGAGCGGTCCCGAGCATCCTCCAGCAGGAATGAGGGCCAAGGGGTTGTGCCACTCCTGGCGTGGCCAGAGTGGGGGTGTGTGGCGATGGGGCCTGGGTGGGCCCCGGCCCTCACAGAGGGGGTCGAGGCTGGGAGGAGGAATCCCCCAGCGAAGCTGAGCACCCAGGTGGGGCTGGAGCCCAGAACACCTGAGGGCCCTGTGCTGGAGCCTGAGTTCTGCGGCTCCAAGGAGGACCTCCGCACCCGGGTATCCCAAGTCCCTGAAAATGTCCCGTCTCTGGACGGAGTGCCCCATTGGTCGAGGCCGTCCAGGGAGGCCAGCGCCTGGTGGCTCCCAGGCCAGGCTAGGGCCTGGCACGCTCGGCACGGTCTAGAATTGGCAAGCCAGCGAGAGCTCTACGAGGCCAGCCTGGAAGGCAGCTGGCAGGCTTTCCCGAAACCTCTGGCACTGCAGGGCCAATGGCCCTAGGTAGGCCCGCCTGACCAGGTGGCGGGACTTTGGTTGGCGAGGAATCCCCCTCTGAAGAGGGACCAGGCTCTTGGCTTGGACCAGGGGAGCGATGGATGCAGCGAGGTTCTCACATCAGCCCCAGATCTGGCCCAGGGTGCCCACCCCCACAGCCCCTCCTGCCAGGGTCCCCGCCCCTCCCCCTGCCTTCCAATGCAGCCGCCTGCCCTCCCCCTCCGGGAAGTGTGAGGAAGGAAGACTTCTCCTCCCACCCTGGCCCCTAGCGCTGGTAGTTGTGCTCCGACTTGCCGCCAGGGGGCGGCTTTGGCGCTCCTGTTTCTGCTTCTGTCTCTCGCACCGCTTTTGACGACGCGGGCGGGCGGAGATGAGAAAACGGCTGTCCAGGAGGCAAGAGAAGACGTTCTCTTCTAGCCCAGCCCCCAGCCAGCAGACTCCTCTCACGTCAGTGACCTCTTTCAAGCCCGTGGCCAGCTGGTGGCCTGTGGTGAGTGCATTCTGGAACCCTGCTCCCCCGCACCGCGTTTGTTTCCTTGGCAGCCGACACGCTCCCCGAAGTGCGTTCGGTGGCTTGGGGCAGGATGTGTAAGGGCCGCCCCCGTCCGGGCACTATGGCCGGCGGCGGCGGGGGGCAACTGCGAGTGGAGCCAAAGGCCCCGCATCACAAATGGTTTCCCTCACCCGCCCTCCCCCTCAGCCACGCCCCGGGCCCACCGTCTCCACGGCAACGAGGTGGGGCGGGGGCGGGGCGAGGCTCCTGGGGGCGGGCGGGAGGGGTGCCTCGCGTGCCAGTGCCAGGGAGGCGGTGGGCGCGGTGGCCCCGGCTGGCGGGGCGCTGGCGCCTCGCTCCCGCCCCCAGGCCCTGGCCAGACCCCCTGTGCCGATGAGCAGACCCACCCAAGATTTTGGAGTCCCTCTTCTACAGAGAGGAAAGGCCAAACGGTCCTTCTCTTTCGCTTCCCCATAGGCTTGAATGAGCATCTAGCCTCCCCATCTTAGGAGGCTTTGAGCACGGCCCTCACACCTTCTAGAGAAGCTCTGAGCCCATTTGGTCTGCATTTGCCCTGAGTAGGCAAAGTTGATAGACTTTGCATTGTCCAACGGTTTCCTGGGACTGGAGTCGTTGCCATGGTTACCGAGGGCCGGGCTGCAGCCTCCTACCATCCCCCACCCACAAGTCTCCCGCCGCCCACATCCCCCTAGGGAACTCTCAGCCTATCACACCTTCCCCTAGGACTGAGCCGGCCCTCCAGGTCCCCCACCCCACCTCAGGGAGTTGCCAGGGTCCTGGAACAGCCTGGGCAACTTCCCAATGAGCCTCCGTTGATCTCGCGGCGCCAACCCCCGGTGTGCGGAGCTTCCCTCCGCACTTCTGAGGAACGCCCCCGGCTTCCAGACAAGTCCACGCTCTCAGAGACAACCCCGCAAGCCCACCGACTTTCTGCGCCAGCCCCGGCACCCCAGAATCCTCACCTCCCAGGATTCCCAATGTCCCCATCAAGGTCCCACCTCCCATAACCTTTCGACTTCCCAGAATAGGCCTGGGGACCCCTGCATCCCGCCAGGCACACCGAGACCGACCCTCCCCCACCCACAGTCCCATTCCCCGTTTCACAACCACCTCGCTGGTTCCTTCTCCAGGCGCGTGACTGACCCACTCCCCCCGCTCCTGGGGCATGGAGTTCGGGGCTAGGTGGGTTGCTTCTGGTGGCCCAAGTGGAGGCGCTCTCGCAAGGAAGGCCTGGCGTCCAGGCAGCTCGGTGCTCTCCGGGGCTGGGTAGTTGCAGGAGACTGGGCGCCGTGCCAAGACGCTCCCAGATCCGCTTGGGGCTCCTTCCCTTCTCCGCTCTTTCCCACCGGGGACTTCTGGGAAATGCGCGTGGAAAGCAGCGAACCTGTTTCTGTCTAATGTACGCGAGCCTTCCAAAGATGAGTGGGGTAAGACCCTGGACGCCCTGGAAGCTGCCCTGGCCCTGCACAAGTCCCTGAACCAGGCCCTTTTGCAACTGCATGCCCCGGGATCTGCCCACGCAGACCCCCACGTGTGGATCCCGCTCCTCCATGGCTCCCCACACGCAGACCTTCCTTGGGATGAAGCCTCCACCCTGAGACTTGACTCCCTTGGATTGTCCAGGGACATTCCTTGCCGTGCCTCGCTTCCCCACATCTGCCACCTTGGGACCTATGGCCTCCTGGCTTCTCTCCGGTAGAATTGTTCACTTCTCTGCTCTTCCTCAGCTCTGTGCCTTCCTGGAGAAGCATTTCCTAGATGAGGAGGTGAAACTGATCAACAAGAGGGGCGACCACATGACCAAGCTCGGCAGGCTTGCTGGCCCGCAGGCGGGGCGGGGCGATGTGGGGCGGGGCGGGGCGAGTCATCTCTTTGGAAGGCTCAGCCTCCAGCACCACTAGGGGTCTCTGGAGCCCAGAGGCCGTGGGCGTGGGGGAGGGCACCGTTCCGCCAGCGCGCGGCGCTCCCTGCCCGAGCCCCTCCAGCCAGGAGGCCTCTTGCTAACTGCCCTCGTGTAGCCCCCTAAGGAGCCCTGAGGCAAGGGTCAACCATAAAGCTCTAGGCAGCAGGTGCCGATGGTGTGTGTGTGCGTGTCTGGCGCAGGGACTCTAGAAGGGTTGAACCCTCCCCCCGTGGGTGGCGTGCTCTAGGCACTTCAGGCCCGAGCCATTTCTGACTCCAGGGAGGGTGGAGCTCAGTGGGTAGCAGGAAGCAGGCTGAGAGTTTTCCAGGGTAACAGCAAGCAGAAAGGGGTCCTGGGCACCTGGGAGTGACTATGGAAGTGAGCTCTGGAAAGCAAGCACAGGAGACTAGCTCTGAGGGCCGCTTCCCCCCTGCCCGCCCGCCCCTCGCCCGGGCTTGGAAGACATGAGGCCCGTCTTGAAACGCTAGGGTCTTCCCCAATGTCAAGCACACACTCGGTAGCAACCACTCCTGAGGAGCTGAGCAGCTGGGAGCTTAAGATGGACGAGAAGTGCTGAGCTGGGGTTTTGGGTCTCGGTGGAGAAAGGAGAGGGGAAAGTAGTGTTCCTATTCTCTACAGGGGAACGGAAGAAGCTTGCAGCATCTCGGGGCAAGCCGGCAAACTGCTGTGTCAGCTCTGACCCCCATGCCTTTGGTTTCTGGGAGAAGAGGAATCGGGAAGTGGCTGCTAGGTGCCGTGGGCTCAGATCCATGCCCTCTTGCTCTCTGTACACAACAGGATCTGGTTGCGGGGTTCCTGTGTCTGGCACAAGGCCGATGACCCGGCACCCAAGACTCCTCACTCAGAGCTTCCTGTTCCCTTCCTTGGGATGGTGTGCTCACACATGCACATGTGGCCTCGGGAGCCTAGAACCATGAGGGGAAAAGTGCTTGTCTTTCTTCTTTGCCCCTGAAAATAGAGCCATCTCAGCGGAGCCCCGGAGAGATGCGTCAAGCCAGTGCGCCGGACCTTGCTGCCGTGATGGAAATGGCCTCCATCTGTGCTGTAGCCACGTGTGAAGAAGGGCTACTGTGTGGAGCCTCCTTCATCACACAGCTCCTTCCCGCCCAAGAGAGCTTGAGCCGTGTGTTTGTCGCTTGCAAGTCCCAAGCAGGCAAACGAGGCCTCCCTTTCTTGAGAGAACACTGGCATTCCAGACAGCATTCCCAATCTCTCCAGGGCAGCAGGAGGAAAGGAGGCACTGGGAAGCCATGGGTCAGCAAGCGGGGGGAGGCTTGGAGGCTCTGAATCCAAGAGGAGGGAGGGGCCTGTGGAGAGGTCCACCAAGCCCCCATGCCCCCATGTTGGACGACACCTGGACTCCTTCGATAGAGATGGATTTTTTTTCTGGCCATTTCTGGACACACGCCTCAAGCACACCCATTCCGCCCTGCCACCCCCCAACCCCCCTCCCCTGCCAAGCAAGCAGTGCACCGGCACACGTGAGGAGGGCCCTCCCCGTCACCAGAGCTTGGAGTTGAAGAAACTCGAGGTGAACGCGGGGGTCTGCCACCCAGTGGGCTGAGCTCTGGATGGGAAGGGGGATGGGAGGCGAGCCAGCCAGCGTAAGGTTCTAGGCTCAGCAGCCGGGCCTAGCACGCAAGTGGTCTCCTACGGACTGAGCTGTTGGGGGGAAGACAGCCAGTTGCGTCCTGGGCAGGGGGGTTCCCCCGGAGGACACAGGAGTCGAGAGGGAGGCGCCAGAGTCTGGAGTCACGGGAGGGAGTTGAGAGACTCAGGGAACGAGTGGAGTCTGGTCGAGCAAGAAAAGGCCAGAGAGCCGGTCCCGAGCCTCCTCCAGCAGGAATGAGGGCCCAAGGGGTTGTGCCACTCCTGGCGTGGCCAGAGTGGGGGTGTGTGGCGATGGGGCCTGGGTGGGCCCCGGCCCTCACAGAGGGGGTCGAGGCTGGGAGGAGGAATCCCCCAGCGAAGCTGAGCACCCAGGTGGGGCTGGAGCCCAGAACACCTGAGGGCCCTGTGCTGGAGCCTGAGTTCTGCGGCTCCAAAGGAGGACCTCCGCACCCGGGTATCCCAAGTCCCTGAAAATGTCCCGTCTCTGGACGGAGTGCCCCATTGGTCGAGGCCGTCCAGGGAGGCCAGCGCCTGGTGGCTCCCAGGCCAGGCTAGGGCCTGGCACGCTCGGCACGGTCTAGAATTGGCAAGCCAGCGAGAGCTCTACGAGGCAGCCTGGAAGGCAGCTGGCAGGCTTTCCCGAAACCTCTGGCACTGCAGGGCCAATGGCCCTAGGTAGGCCCGCCTGACCAGGTGGCGGGACTTTGGTTGGCGAGGAATCCCCCTCTGAAGAGGGACCAGGCTCTTGGCTTGGACCAGGGGAGCGATGGGATGCAGCGAGGTTCTCACATCAGCCCAGATCTGGCCCAGGGGTGCCCACCCCCACAGCCCCTCCTGCCAGGGTCCCCGCCCCTCCCCCTGCCTTCCAATGCAGCCGCCTGCCCTCCCCCTCCGGGAAGTGTGAGGAAGGAAGACTTCTCCTCCCACCCTGGCCCCTAGCGCTGGTAGTTGTGCTCCGACTTGCCGCCAGGGGGCGGCTTTGGCGCTCCTGTTTCTGCTTCTGTCTCTCGCACCGCTTTTTGACGACGCGGTGCGGGCGGAGATGAGAAAACGGCTGTCCAGGAGGCAAGAGAAGACGTTCTCTTCTAGCCCAGCCCCCAGCCAGCAGACTCCTCTCACGTCAGTGACCTCTTTCAAGCCCGTGGCCAGCTGGTGGCCTGTGGTGAGTGCATTCTGGAACCCTGCTCCCCCGCACCGCGTTTGTTTCCTTGGCAGCCGACACGCTCCCGAAGTGCGTTCGGTGGCTTGGGGCAGGATGTGTAAGGGCCGCCCCCGTCCGGGCACTATGGCCGGCGGCGGCGGGGGGCAACTGCGAGTGGAGCCAAAGGCCCCCGCATCACAAATGGTTTCCCTCACCCCGCCCTCAGCCACGCCCCGGGCCCACCGTCTCCACGGCAACGAGGTGGGGCGGGGCGGGGCGAGGCTCCTGGGGGCGGGCGGGAGGGGTGCCTCGCGTGCCAGTGCCAGGGAGGCGGTGGGCGCGGTGGCCCCGGCTGGCGGGGCGCTGGCGCCTCGCTCCCGCCCCCAGGCCCTGGCCAGACCCCCTGTGCCGATGAGCAGACCCACCCAAGATTTTGGAGTCCCTCTTCTACAGAGAGGAAAGGCCAAACGGTCCTTCTCTTTCGCTTCCCCATAGGCTTGAATGAGCATCTAGCCTCCCCATCTTAGGGAGGCTTTGAGCACGGCCCTCACACCTTCTAGAGAAGCTCTGAGCCCATTTGGTCTGCATTTGCCCTGAGTAGGCAAAGTTGATAGACTTTGCATTGTCCAACGGTTTCCTGGGACTGGAGTCGTTGCCATGGTTACCGAGGGCCGGGCTGCAGCCTCCCTACCATCCCCCACCCACAAGTCTCCCGCCGCCCACATCCCCTAGGGAACTCTCAGCCTATCACACCTTCCCCTAGGACTGAGCCGGCCCTCCAGGTCCCCCACCCCACCTCAGGGAGTTGCCAGGGTCCTGGAACAGCCTGGGCAAACTTCCCAATGAGCCTCCGTTGATCTCGCGGCGCCAACCCCCGGTGTGCGGAGCTTCCCTCCGCACTTCTGAGGAACGCCCCCGGCTTCCAGACAAGTCCACGCTCTCAGAGACAACCCCGCAAGCCCACCGACTTTCTGCGCCAGCCCCGGCACCCCAGAATCCTCACCTCCCAGGATTCCCAATGTCCCCATCAAGGTCCCACCTCCCAGAACCTTTCGACTTCCCAGAATCGGCCTGGGGACCCCTGCATCCCGCCAGGCACACCGAGACCGACCTCTCCCCACCCACAGTCCCATTCCCCGTTTCACAACCACCTCGCTGGTTCCTTCTCCAGGCGCGTGACTGACCCACTCCCCCCGCTCCTGGCGCATGGAGTTCGGGGCTAGGTGGGTTGCTTCTGGTGGCCCAAGTGGAGGCGCTCTCGCAAGGAAGGCCTGGCGTCCAGGCAGCTCGGTGCTCTCCGGGGCTGGGTAGTTGCAGGAGACTGGGCGCCGTGCCAAGACGCTCCCAGATCCGCTTGGGGCTCCTTCCCTTCTCCGCTCTTTCCCAACCGGGGACTTCTGGGAAATGCGCGTGGAAAGCAGCGAACCTGTTTCTGTCTAATGTACGCGAGCCTTCCAAAGATGAGTGGGGTAAGACCCTGGACGCCCTGGAAGCTGCCCTGGCCCTGCACAAGTCCCTGAACCAGGCCCTTTTTGCATCTGCATGCCCCGGGATCTGCCCACGCAGACCCCCACGTGTGGATCCCGCTCCTCCATGGCTCCCCACACGCAGACCTTCCTTGGGATGAAGCCTCCACCCTGAGACTTGACTCCCTTGGATTGTCCAGGGACATTCCTTGCCGTGCCTCGCTTCCCACATCTGCCACCTTGGGACCTATGGCCTCCTGGCTTCTCTCCGGTAGAATTGTTCACTTCTCTGCTCTTCCTCAGCTCTGTGCCTTCCTGGAGAAGCATTTCCTAGATGAGGAGGTGAAACTGATCAACAAGAGGGGCGACCACATGACCAAGCTCGGCAGGCTTGCTGGCCCGCAGGCGGGGCGGGGCGATGTGGGGCGGGGCGGGCGAGTCATCTCTTTGGAAGGCTCAGCCTCCAGCACCACTAGGGGTCTCTGGAGCCCAGAGGCCGTGGGCGTGGGGGAGGGCACCGTTCCCCCAGCGCGCGGGCTCCTGCCCGAGCCCCTCCAGCCAGGAGGCCTCTTGCTAACTGCCCTCGTGTAGCCCCCTAAGGAGCCCTGAGGCAAGGGTCAACCATAAAGCTCTAGGCAGCAGGTGCCGATGTGTGTGTGTGCGTGTCTGGCGCCGGGACTCTAGAAGGGTTGAACCCTCCCCCCGTGGGTGGCGTGCTCTAGGCACTTCAGGCCCGAGCCATTTCGGACTCCAGGGAGGGTGGAGCTCAGTGGGTAGCAGGAAGCAGGCTGAGAGTTTTCCAGGGTAACAGCAAGCAGAAAGGGGTCCTGGGCACCTGGGAGTGACTATGGAAGTGAGCTCTGGAAAGCAAGCACAGGAGACTAGCTCTGAGGGCCGCTTCCCCCCCTGCCCGCCCGCCCCTCGCCCGGGCTTGGAAGACATGAGGCCCGTCTTGAACGCTAGGGTCTTCCCCAATGTCAAGCACACACTCGGTAGCAACCACTCTGAGGAGCTGAGCAGCTGGGAGCTTAAGATGGCCGAGAAGTGCCTGAGCTGGGGTTTTGGGTCTCGGTGGAGAAAGGAGAGGGGGAAAGTAGTGTTCCTATTCTCTACAGGGGAACGGAAGAAGCTTGCAGCATCTCGGGCAAGCGGCAAACTGCTGTGTCAGCTCTGACCCCCATGCCTTTGGTTTCTGGGAGAAGAGGAATCGGGAAGTGGCTGCTAGGTGCCGTGGGCTCAGATCCATGCCCTCTTGCTCTCCGTACACAACAGGATCTGGTTGCGGGGCGTTCCTGTGTCTGGCACAAGGCCGATGACCCGGCACCCAAGACTCCTCACTCAGAGCTTCCTGTTCCCTTCCTTGGGATGTGTGCTCACACATGCACATGTGGCCTCGGGAGCCTAGAACCATGAGGGGAAAAGTGCTTGTCTTTCTTCTTTGCCCCTGAAAATAGAGCCATCTCAGCGGAGCCCCGGAGAGATGCGTCAAGCCAGTGCGCCGGACCTTGCTGCCGTGATGGAAATGGCCTCCATCTGTGCTGTAGCCACGTGTGAAGAAGGGCTACTGTGTGGAGCCTCCTTCATCACACAGCTCCTTCCCGCCCAAGAGAGCTTGAGCCGTGTGTTTGTCGCTTGCAAGTCCCAAGCAGGCAAACGAGGCCTCCCTTCCTTGAGAGAACACTGGCATTCCAGACAGCATTCCCAATCTCTCCAGGGCAGCAGGAGGAAAGGAGGCACTGGGAAGCCATGGGTCAGCAAGCGGGGGGAGGCTTGGAGGCTCTGAATCCAAGAGGAGGGAGGGGCCTGTGGAGAGGTCCACCAAGCCCCCATGCCCCCATGTTGGACGACACCTGGACTCCTTCGATAGAGATGGATTTTTTTTCTGGCCATTTCTGGACACACGCCTCAAGCACACCCATTCCGCCCTGCCACCCCCCAACCCCCTCCCCTGCCAAGCAAGCAGTGCACCGGCACACGTGAGGAGGGCCCTCCCCGTCACCAGAGCTTGGAGTTGGAAGAAACTCGAGGTGAACGCGGGGGTCTGCCACCCAGTGGGCTGAGCTCTGGATGGGAAGGGGATGGGAGGCGAGCCAGCCAGCGTAAGGTTCTAGGCTCAGCAGCCGGGCCTAGCACGCAAGTGGTCTCCTACCGGACTGAGCTGTTGGGGGGAAGACAGCCAGTTGCGTCCTGGGCAGGGGGGTTCCCCCGGAGGACACAGGAGTGTCGAGAGGGAGGCGCCAGAGTCTGGAGTCACGGGAGGGAGTTGAGAGACTCAGGGAACGAGTGGAGTCTGGTCGAGCAAGAAAAGGCCAGAGAGCGGTCCCGAGCATCCTCAGCAGGAATGAGGGCCCAAGGGGTTGTGCCACTCCTGGCGTGGCCAGAGTGGGGGTGTGTGGCGATGGGGCCTGGGTGGGCCCCGGCCCTCACAGAGGGGGTCGAGGCTGGGAGGAGGAATCCCCAGCGAAGCTGAGCACCCAGGTGGGGCTGGAGCCCAGAACACCTGAGGGCCCTGTGCTGGAGCCTGAGTTCTGTGGCTCCAAAGGAGGACCTCCGCACCCGGGTATCCCAAGTCCCTGAAAATGTCCCGTCTCTGGACGGAGTGCCCCATTGGGCGAGGCCGTCCAGGGAGGCCAGCGCCTGGTGGCTCCCAGGCCAGGCTAGGGCCTGGCACGCTCGGCACGGTCTAGAATTGGCAAGCCAGCGAGAGCTCTACGAGGCCAGCCTGGAAGGCAGCTGGCAGGCTTTCCCGAAACCTCTGGCACTGCAGGGCCAATGGCCCTAGGTAGGCCCGCCTGACCAGGTGGCGGGACTTTGGTTGGCGAGGAATCCCCTCTGAAGAGGGACCAGGCTCTTGGCTTGGACCAGGGGAGCGATGGGATGCAGCGAGGTTCTCACATCAGCCCCAGATCTGGCCCAGGGGTGCCCACCCCCACAGCCCCTCCTGCCAGGGTCCCCGCCCCTCCCCCTGCCTTCCAATGCAGCCGCCTGCCCTCCCCCTCCGGGAAGTGTGAGGAAGGAAGACTTCTCCTCCCACCCTGGCCCCTAGCGCTGGTAGTTGGGCTCCGACTTGCCGCCAGGGGGCGGCTTGGCGCTCCTGTTTCTGCTTCTGTCTCTCGCACCGCTTTTGACGACGCGGGCGGGCGGAGATGAGAAAACAGCTGTCCAGGAGGCAAGAGAAGACGTTCTCTTCTAGCCCAGCCCCCAGCCAGCAGACTCCTCTCACGTCAGTGACCTCTTTCAAGCCCGTGGCCAGCTGGTGGCCTGTGGTGAGTGCATTCTGGAACCCTGCTCCCCCGCACCGCGTTTGTTTCCTTGGCAGCCGACACGCTCCCCGAAGTGCGTTCAGTGGCTTGGGGCAGGATGTGTAAGGGCGCCCCCGTCCGGGCACTATGGCCGGCGGCGGCGGGGGGCAACTGCGAGTGGAGCCAAAGGCCCCCGCATCACAAATGGTTTCCCTCACCCCGCCTCAGCCACGCCCCGGGCCCACCGTCTCCACGGCAACGAGGTGGGGCGGGGGCGGGCGAGGCTCCTGGGGGCGGGCGGGAGGGGTGCCTCGCGTGCCAGTGCCAGGGAGGCGGTGGGCGCGGTGCCCCGGCTGGCGGGGCGCTGGCGCCTCGCTCCCGCCCCCAGGCCCTGGCCAGACCCCCTGTGCCGATGAGCAGACCCACCCAAGATTTTGGAGTCCCTCTTCTACAGAGAGGAAAGGCCAAACGGTCCTTCTCTTTCGCTTCCCCATAGGCTTGAATGAGCATCTAGCCTCCCCATCTTAGGGAGGCTTTGAGCACGGCCCTCACACCTTCTAGAGAAGCTCTGAGCCCATTTGGTCTGCATTTGCCCTGAGTAGGCAAGTTGATAGACTTTGCATTGTCCAACGGTTTCCTGGGACTGGAGTCGTTGCCATGGTTACCGAGGGCGGGCTGCAGCCTCCTACCATCCCCCACCCACAAGTCTCCGCCGCCACATCCCCCTAGGGAACTCTCAGCCTATCACACCTTCCCCTAGGACTGAGCTGCCCCTCCAGGTCCCCCACCCCACCTCAGGGAGTTGCCAGCGTCCTGGAACAGCCTGGGCAACTTCCCAATGAGCCTCCGTTGATCTCGCGGCGCCAACCCCCGGTGTGCGGAGCTTCCCTCCGCACTTCTGAGGAACGCCCCCGGCTTCCAGACAAGTCCACGCTCTCAGAGACAACCCCGCAAGCCCACCGACTTTCTGCGCCAGCCCCGGCACCCCAGAATCCTCACCTCCCAGGATTCCCAATGTCCCCATCAAGGTCCCACCTCCCAGAACCTTTCGACTTCCCAGAATCGGCCTGGGGACCCCTGCATCCCGCCAGGCACACCGAGACCGACCCTCCCCCACCCACAGTCCCATTCCCCGTTTCACAACCACCTCGCTGGTTCCTTCTCCAGGCGCGTGACTGACCCACTCCCCCCGCTCCTGGGGCATGGAGTTCGGGGCTAGGTGGGTTGCTTCTGGTGGCCCAAGTGGAGGCGCTCTCGCAAGGAAGGCCTGGCGTCCAGGCAGCTCGGTGCTCTCCGGGGCTGGGTAGTTGCAGGAGACTGGGCGCCGTGCCAAGACGCTCCCAGATCCGCTTGGGGCTCCTTCCCTTCTCCGCTCTTTCCCACCGGGACTTCTGGGAAATGCGCGTGGAAAGCAGCGAACCTGTTTCTGTCTAATGTACGCGAGCCTTCCAAAGATGAGTGGGGTAAGACCCTGGACGCCCTGGAAGCTGCCCTGGCCCTGCACAAGTCCCTGAACCAGGCCCTTTTGCATCTGCATGCCCCGATGCATGCCCCGGGATCTGCCCACGCAGACCCCCACGTGTGGATCCCGCTCCTCCATGGCTCCCCACACGCAGACCTTCCTTGGGATGAAGCCTCCACCCTGAGACTTGACTCCCTTGGATTGTCCAGGGACATTCCTTGCCGTGCCTCGCTTCCCTTCCCACATCTGCCACCTTGGGACCTATGGCCTCCTGGCTTCTCTCCGGTAGAATTGTTCACTTCTCTGCTCTTCCTCAGCTCTGTGCCTTCCTGGAGAAGCATTTCCTAGATGAGGAGGTGAAACTGATCAACAAGAGGGGCGACCACATGACCAAGCTCGGCAGGCTTGCTGGCCCGCAGGCGGGGCGGGGCGATGTGGGGCGGGGCGGGGCGAGTCATCTCTTTGGAAGGCTCAGCCTCCAGCACCACTAGGGGTCTCTGGAGCCCAGAGGCCGTGGGCGTGGGGGAGGGCACCGTTCCCCCAGCGCGCGGGCTCCTGCCCGAGCCCCTCCAGCCAGGAGGCCTCTTGCTAACTGCCCTCGTGTAGCCCCCTAAGGAGCCCTGAGGCAAGGGTCAACCATAAAGCTCTAGGCAGCAGGTGCCGATGGTGTGTGTGTGCGTGTCTGGCGCCGGGACTCTAGAAGGGTTGAACCCTCCCCCCGTGGGTGGCGTGCTCTAGGCACTTCAGGCCCGAGCCATTTCTGACTCCAGGGAGGGTGGAGCTCAGTGGGTAGCAGGAAGCAGGCTGAGAGTTTTCCAGGGTAACAGCAAGCAGAAAGGGGTCCTGGGCACCTGGGAGTGACTATGGAAGTGAGCTCTGGAAAGCAAGCACAGGAGACTAGCTCTGAGGGCCGCTTCCCCCCTGCCCGCCCGCCCCTCGCCCGGGCTTGGAAGACATGAGGCCCGTCTTGAACGCTAGGGTCTTCCCCAATGTCAAGCACACACTCGGTAGCAACCACTCCTGAGGAGCTGAGCAGCTGGGAGCTTAAGATGGACGAGAAGTGCTGAGCTGGGGTTTTGGGTCTCGGTGGAGAAAGGAGAGGGGGAAAGTAGTGTTCCTATTCTCTACAGGGGAACGGAAGAAGCTTGCAGCATCTCGGGGCAAGCCGGCAAACTGCTGTGTCAGCTCTGACCCCCATGCCTTTGGTTTCTGGGAGAAGAGGAATCGGGAAGTGGCTGCTAGGTGCCGTGGGCTCAGATCCATGCCCTCTTGCTCTCCGTACACAAGAGGATCTGTTTGCGGGGGTTCCTGTGTCTGGCACAAGGCCGATGACCCGGCACCCAAGACTCCTCACTCAGAGCTTCCTGTTCCCTTCCTTGGGGATGGTGTGCTCACACATGCACATGTGGCCTCGGGAGCCTAGAACCATGAGGGGAAAAGTGCTTGTCTTTCTTCTTTGCCCCTGAAAATAGAGCCATCTCAGCGGAGCCCCGGAGAGATGCGTCAAGCCAGTGCGCCGGACCTTGCTGCCGTGATGGAAATGGCCTCCATCTGTGCTGTAGCCACGTGTGAAGAAGGGCTACTGTGTGGAGCCTCCTTCATCACACAGCTCCTTCCCGCCCAAGAGAGCTTGAGCCGTGTGTTTGTCGCTTGCAAGTCCCAAGCAGGCAAACGAGGCCTCCCTTCCTTGAGAGAACACTGGCATTCCAGACAGCATTCCCAATCTCTCCAGGGCAGCAGGAGGAAAGGAGGCACTGGGAAGCCATGGGTCAGCAAGCGGGGGGAGGCTTGGAGGCTCTGAATCCAAGAGGAGGGAGGGGCCTGTGGAGAGGTCCACCAAGCCCCCATGCCCCCATGTTGGACGACACCTGGACTCCTTCGATAGAGATGGATTTTTTTTCTGGCCATTTCTGGACACACGCCTCAAGCACACCCATTCCGCCCTGCCACCCCCCAACCCCCTCCCCTGCCAAGCAAGCAGTGCACCGGCACACGTGAGGAGGGCCCTCCCCGTCACCAGAGCTTGGAGTTGGAAGAAACTCGAGGTGAACGCGGGGGTCTGCCACCCAGTGGGCTGAGCTCTGGATGGGAAGGGGATGGGAGGCGAGCCAGCCAGCGTAAGGTTCTAGGCTCAGCAGCCGGGCCTAGCACGCAAGTGGTCTCCTACCGGACTGAGCTGTTGGGGGGAAGACAGCCAGTTGCGTCCTGGGCAGGGGGGTTCCCCCGGAGGACACAGGAGTCGAGAGGGAGGCGCCAGAGTCTGGAGTCACGGGAGGGAGTTGAGAGACTCAGGGAACGAGTGGAGTCTGGTCGAGCAAGAAAAGGCCAGAGAGCGGTCCCGAGCATCCTCCAGCAGGAATGAGGGCCCAAGGGGTTGTGCCACTCCTGGCGTGGCCAGAGTGGGGGTGTGTGGCGATGGGGCCTGGGTGGGCCCCGGCCCTCACAGAGGGGGTCGAGGCTGGGAGGAGGAATCCCCCAGCGAAGCTGAGCACCCAGGTGGGGCTGGAGCCCAGAACACCTGAGGGCCCTGTGCTGGAGCCTGAGTTCTGCGGCTCCAAAGGAGGACCTCCGCACCCGGGTATCCCAAGTCCCTGAAAATGTCCCGTCTCTGGACGGAGTGCCCCATTGGTCGAGGCCGTCCAGGGAGGCCAGCGCCTGGTGGCTCCCAGGCCAGGCTAGGGCCTGGCACGCTCTGCACGGTCTAGAATTGGCAAGCCAGCGAGAGCTCTACGAGGCCAGCCTGGAAGGCAGCTGGCAGGCTTTCCCGAAACCTCTGGCACTGCAGGGCCAATGGCCCTAGGTAGGCCCGCCTGACCAGGTGGCGGGACTTTGGTTGGCGAGGAATCCCCCTCTGAAGAGGGACCAGGCTCTTGGCTTGGACCAGGGGAGCGATGGGATGCAGCGAGGTTCTCACATCAGCCCCAGATCTGGCCCAGGGGTGCCCACCCCCACAGCCCCTCCTGCCAGGGTCCCCGCCCCTCCCCCTGCCTTCCAATGCAGCCGCCTGCCCTCCCCCTCCGGGAAGTGTGAGGAAGGAAGACTTCTCCTCCCACCCTGGCCCCTAGCGCTGGTAGTTGGGCTCCGACTTGCCGCCAGGGGGCGGCTTTGGCGCTCCTGTTTCTGCTTCTGTCTCTCGCACCGCTTTTGACGACGCGGGCGGGCGGAGATGAGAAAACAGCTGTCCAGGAGGCAAGAGAAGACGTTCTCTTCTAGCCCAGCCCCCAGCCAGCAGACTCCTCTCACGTCAGTGACCTCTTTCAAGCCCGTGGCCAGCTGGTGGCCTGTGGTGAGTGCATTCTGGAACCCTGCTCCCCCGCACCGCGTTTGTTTCCTTGGCAGCCGACACGCTCCCCGAAGTGCGTTCGGTGGCTTGGGGCAGGATGTGTAAGGGCCGCCCCCGTCCGGGCACTATGGCCGGCGGCGGCGGGGGGCAACTGCGAGTGGAGCCAAAGGCCCCCGCATCACAAATGGTTTCCCTCACCCCGCCCTCAGCCACGCCCCGTGCCCACCGTCTCCATGGCAACGAGGTGGGGCGGGGGCGGGGCGAGGCTCCTGGGGGCGGGCGGGAGGGGTGCCTCGCGTGCCAGTGCCAGGGAGGCGGTGGGCGCGGTGGCCCCGGCTGGCGGGGCGCTGGCGCCTCGCTCCCGCCCCCAGGCCCTGGCCAGACCCCCTGTGCCGATGAGCAGACCCACCCAAGATTTTGGAGTCCCTCTTCTACAGAGAGGAAAGGCCAAACGGTCCTTCTCTTTCGCTTCCCCATAGGCTTGAATGAGCATCTAGCCTCCCCATCTTAGGGAGGCTTTGAGCACGGCCCTCACACCTTCTAGAGAAGCTCTGAGCCCATTTGGTCTGCATTTGCCCTGAGTAGGCAAAGTTGATAGACTTTGCATTGTCCAACGGTTTCCTGGGACTGGAGTCGTTGCCATGGTTACCGAGGGCCGGGCTGCAGCCTCCTACCATCCCCCACCCACAAGTCTCCCGCCGCCCACATCCCCCTAGGGAACTCTCAGCCTATCACACCTTCCCCTAGGACTGAGCCGGCCCTCCAGGTCCCCCAGCCCACCTCAGGGAGTTGCCAGGGTCCTGGAACAGCCTGGGCAACTTCCCAATGAGCCTCCGTTGATCTCGCAGCGCCAACCCCCGGTGTGTGGGGCTTCCCTCCGCACTTCTGAGGAACGCCCCCGGCTTCCAGACAAGTCCACGCTCTCAGAGACAACCCCGCAAGCCCACCGACTTTCTGCGCCAGCCCCGGCACCCCAGAATCCTCACCTCCCAGGATTCCCAATGTCCCCATCAAGGTCCCACCTCCCAGAACCTTTCGACTTCCCAGAATCCACCTGGGGACCCCTGCATCCCTCCAGGCACACCGAGACAGACCCTCCCCCACCCACAGTCCCATTCCCCGTTTCACAACCACCTCGCTGGTTCCTTCTCCAGGCGCGTGACTGACCCACTCCCCCCGCTCCTGGGCCATGGAGTTCGGGGCTAGGTGGGTTGCTTCTGGTGGCTCAAGTGGAGGCGCTCTCGCAAGGAAGGCCTGGCGTCCAGGCAGCTCGGTGCTCTCCGGGGCTGGGTAGTTGCAGGAGACTGGGCGCCGTGCCAAGACGCTCCCAGATCCGCTTGGGGCTCCTTCCCTTCTCCGCTCTTTCCCACCGGGGACTTCTGGGAAATGCGCGTGGAAAGCAGCGAACCTGTTTCTGTCTAATGTACGCGAGCCTTCCAAAGATGAGTGGGGTAAGACCCTGGACGCCCTGGAAGCTGCCCTGGCCCTGCACAAGTCCCTGAACCAGGCCCTTTTGCATCTGCATGCCCCGGGATCTGCCCACGCAGACCCCCACGTGTGGATCCCGCTCCTCCATGGCTCCCCACACGCAGACCTTCCTTGGGATGAAGCCTCCACCCTGAGACTTGACTCCCTTGGATTGTCCAGGGACATTCCTTGCCGTGCCTCGCTTCCCTTCCCACATCTGCCACCTTGGGACCTATGGCCTCCTGGCTTCTCTCCGGTAGAATTGTTCACTTCTCTGCTCTTCCTCAGCTCTGTGCCTTCCTGGAGAAGCATTTCCTAGATGAGGAGGTGAAACTGATCAACAAGAGGGGCGACCACATGACCAAGCTCGGCAGGCTTGCTGGCCCGCAGGCGGGGCGGGGCGATGTGGGGCGGGGCGGGGCGAGTCATCTCTTTGGAAGGCTCAGCCTCCAGCACCACTAGGGGTCTCTGGAGCCCAGAGGCCGTGGGCGTGGGGGAGGGCACCGTTCCCCCAGCGCGCGGGCTCCTGCCCGAGCCCCTCCAGCCAGGAGGCCTCTTGCTAACTGCCCTCGTGTAGCCCCCTAAGGAGCCCTGAGGCAAGGGTCAACCATAAAGCTCTAGGCAGCAGGTGCCGATGGTGTGTGTGTGCGTGTCTGGCGCCGGGACTCTAGAAGGGTTGAACCCTCCCCCCGTGGGTGGCGTGCTCTAGGCACTTCAGGCCCGAGCCATTTCGGACTCCAGGGAGGGTGGAGCTCAGTGGGTAGCAGGAAGCAGGCTGAGAGTTTTCCAGGGTAACAGCAAGCAGAAAGGGGTCCTGGGCACCTGGGAGTGACTATGGAAGTGAGCTCTGGAAAGCAAGCACAGGAGACTAGCTCTGAGGGCCGCTTCCCCCCTGCCCGCCCGCCCCTCGCCCGGGCTTGGAAGACATGAGGCCCGTCTTGAACGCTAGGGTCTTCCCCAATGTCAAGCACACACTCGGTAGCAACCACTCCTGAGGAGCTGAGCAGCTGGGAGCTTAAGATGGACGAGAAGTGCTGAGCTGGGGTTTTGGGTCTCGGTGGAGAAAGGAGAGGGGGAAAGTAGTGTTCCTATTCTCTACAGGGGAACGGAAGAAGCTTGCAGCATCTCGGGGCAAGCCGGCAAACTGCTGTGTCAGCTCTGACCCCCATGCCTTTGGTTTCTGGCAGAAGAGGAATCGGGAAGTGGCTGCTAGGTGCCGTGGGCTCAGATCCATGCCCTCTTGCTCTCCGTACACAAGAGGATCTGTTTGCGGGGGTTCCTGTGTCTGGCACAAGGCCGATGACCCGGCACCCAAGACTCCTCACTCAGAGCTTCCTGTTCCCTTCCTTGGGGATGGTGTGCTCACACATGCACATGTGGCCTCGGGAGCCTAGAACCATGAGGGGAAAAGTGCTTGTCTTTCTTCTTTGCCCCTGAAAATAGAGCCATCTCAGCGGAGCCCCGGAGAGATGCGTCAAGCCAGTGCGCCGGACCTTGCTGCCATGATGTTAATGGCCTCCATCTGTGCTGTAGCCACGTGTGAAGAAGGGCTACTGTGTGGAGCCTCCTTCATCACACAGCTCCTTCCCGCCCAAGAGAGCTTGAGCCGTGTGTTTGTCGCTTGCAAGTCCCAAGCAGGCAAACGAGGCCTCCCTTCCTTGAGAGAACACTGGCATTCCAGACAGCATTCCCAATCTCTCCAGGGCAGCAGGAGGAAAGGAGGCACTGGGAAGCCATGGGTCAGCAAGCGGGGGGAGGCTTGGAGGCTCTGAATCCAAGAGGAGGGAGGGGCCTGTGGAGAGGTCCACCAAGCCCCCATGCCCCCATGTTGGACGACACCTGGACTCCTTCGATAGAGATGGATTTTTTTTCTGGCCATTTCTGGACACACGCCTCAAGCACACCCATTCCGCCCTGCCACCCCCCAACCCCCTCCCCTGCCAAGCAAGCAGTGCACCGGCACACGTGAGGAGGGCCCTCCCCGTCACCAGAGCTTGGAGTTGGAAGAAACTCGAGGTGAACGCGGGGGTCTGCCACCCAGTGGGCTGAGCTCTGGATGGGAAGGGGATGGGAGGCGAGCCAGCCAGCGTAAGGTTCTAGGCTCAGCAGCCGGGCCTAGCACGCAAGTGGTCTCCTACCGGACTGAGCTGTTGGGGGGAAGACAGCCAGTTGTGTCCTGGGCAGGGGGGTTCCCCCGGAGGACACAGGAGTCGAGAGGGAGGCGCCAGAGTCTGGAGTCACGGGAGGGAGTTGAGAGACTCAGGGAACGAGTGGAGTCTGGTCGAGCAAGAAAAGGCCAGAGAGCGGTCCCGAGCATCCTCCAGCAGGAATGAGGGCCCAAGGGGTTGTGCCACTCCTGGCGTGGCCAGAGTGGGGGTGTGTGGCGATGGGGCCTGGGTGGGCCCCGGCCCTCACAGAGGGGGTCGAGGCTGGGAGGAGCAATCCCCCAGCGAAGCTGAGCACCCAGGTGGGGCTGGAGCCCAGAACACCTGAGGGCCCTGTGCTGGAGCCGGAGTTCTGTGGCTCCAAAGGAGGACCTCCGCACCCGGGTATCCCAAGTCCCTGAAAATGTCCCGTCTCTGGACGGAGTGCCCCATTGGTCGAGGCCGTCCAGGGAGGCCAGCGCCTGGTGGCTCCCAGGCCAGGCTAGGGCCTGGCACGCTCTGCACGGTCTAGAATTGGCAAGCCAGCGAGAGCTCTACGAGGCCAGCCTGGAAGGCAGCTGGCAGGCTTTCCCGAAACCTCTGGCACTGCAGGGCCAATGGCCCTAGGTAGGCCCGCCTGACCAGGTGGCGGGACTTTGGTTGGCGAGGAATCCCCCTCTGAAGAGGGACCAGGCTCTTGGCTTGGACCAGGGGAGCGATGGGATGCAGCGAGGTTCTCACATCAGCCCCAGATCTGGCCCAGGGGTGCCCACCCCCACAGCCCCTCCTGCCAGGGTCCCCGCCCCTCCCCCTGCCTTCCAATGCAGCCGCCTGCCTTCCCCCTCCGGGAAGTGTGAGGAAGGAAGACTTCTCCTCCCACCCTGGCCCCTAGCGCTGGTAGTTGTGCTCCGACTTGCCGCCAGGGGGCGGCTTTGGCGCTCCTGTTTCTGCTTCTGTCTCTCGCACCGCTTTTGACGACGCGGGCGGGCGGAGATGAGAAAACGGCTGTCCAGGAGGCAAGAGAAAACGTTCTCTTCTAGCCCAGCCCCCAGCCAGCAGACTCCTCTCACGTCAGTGACCTCTTTCAAGCCCGTGGCCAGCTGGTGGCCTGTGGTGAGTGCATTCTGGAACCCTGCTCCCCCGCACCGCGTTTGTTTCCTTGGCAGCCGACACGCTCCCCGAAGTGCGTTCGGTGGCTTGGGGCAGGATGTGTAAGGGCCGCCCCCGTCCGGGCACTATGGCCGGCGGCGGCGGGGGGCAATTGCGAGTGGAGCCAAAGGCCCCCGCATCACAAATGGTTTCCCTCACCCCGCCCTCAGCCACGCCCCGTGCCCACCGTCTCCACGGCAACGAGGTGGGGCGGGGGCGGGGCGAGGCTCCTGGGGGCGGGCGGGAGGGGTGCCTCGCGTGCCAGTGCCAGGGAGGCGGTGGGCGCGGTGGCCCCGGCTGGCGGGGCGCTGGCGCCTCGCTCCCGCCCCCAGGCCCTGGCCAGACCCCCTGTGCCGATGAGCAGACCCACCCAAGATTTTGGAGTCCCTCTTCTACAGAGAGGAAAGGCCAAACGGTCCTTCTCTTTCGCTTCCCCATAGGCTTGAATGAGCATCTAGCCTCCCCATCTTAGGGAGGCTTTGAGCACGGCCCTCACACCTTCTAGAGAAGCTCTGAGCCCATTTGGTCTGCATTTGCCCAGAGTAGGCAAAGTTGATAGACTTTGCATTGTCCAACGGTTTCCTGGGACTGGAGTCGTTGCCATGGTTACCGAGGGCCGGGCTGCAGCCTCCTACCATCCCCCACCCACAAGTCTCCTGCCGCCCACATTCCCCTAGGGAACTCTCAGCCTATCACACCTTCCCCTAGGACTGAGCCGGCCCTCCAGGTCCCCCACCCCACCTCAGGGAGTTGCCAGCGTCCTGGAACAGCCTGGGCAACTTCCCAATGAGCCTCCGTTGATCTCGCGGCGCCAACCCCCGGTGTGCGGAGCTTCCCTCCGCACTTCTGAGGAACGCCCCCGGCTTCCAGACAAGTCCACGCTCTCAGAGACAACCCCGCAAGCCCACCGACTTTCTGCGCCAGCCCCGGCACCCCAGAATCCTCACCTCCCAGGATTCCCAATGTCCCCATCAAGGTCCCACCTCCCAGAACCTTTCGACTTCCCAGAATCGGCCTGGGGACCCCTGCATCCCGCCAGGCACACCGAGACCGACCCTCCCCCACCCACAGTCCCATTCCCCGTTTCACAACCACCTCGCTGGTTCCTTCTCCAGGCGCGTGGCTGACCCACTCCCCCCGCTCCTGGAGCATGGAGTTCGGGGCTAGGTGGGTTGCGTCTGGTGGCCCAAGTGGAGGCGCTCTCACAAGGAAGGCCTGGCGTCCAGGCAGCTCGGTGCTCTCCGGGGCTGGGTAGTTGCAGGAGACTGGGCGCCGTGCCAAGACGCTCCCAGATCCGCTTGGGGCTCCTTCCCTTCTCCGCTCTTTCCCACCGGGGACTTCTGGGAAATGCGCGTGGAAAGCAGCGAACCTGTTTCTGTCTAATGTACGCGAGCCTTCCAAAGATGAGTGGGGTAAGACCCTGGACGCCCTGGAAGCTGCCCTGGCCCTGCACAAGTCCCTGAACCAGGCCCTTTTGCATCTGCATGCCCCGGGATCTGCCCACGCAGACCCCCACGTGTGGATCCCGCTCCTCCATGGCTCCCCACACGCAGACCTTCCTTGGGATGAAGCCTCCACCCTGAGACTTGACTCCCTTGGATTGTCCAGGGACATTCCTTGCCGTGCCTCGCTTCCCACATCTGCCACCTTGGGACCTATGGCCTCCTGGCTTCTCTCCGGTAGAATTGTTCACTTCTCTGCTCTTCCTCAGCTCTGTGCCTTCCTGGAGAAGCATTTCCTAGATGAGGAGGTGAAACTGATCAACAAGAGGGGCGACCACCTGACCAAGCTCGGCAGGCTTGCTGGCCCGCAGGCGGGGCGGGGCGATGTGGGGCGGGGCGGGGCGAGTCATCTCTTTGGAAGGCTCAGCCTCCAGCACCACTAGGGGTCTCTGGAGCCCAGAGGCCGTGGGCGTGGGGGAGGGCACCGTTCCCCCAGCGCGCGGGCTCCTGCCCGAGCCCCTCCAGCCAGGAGGCCTCTTGCTAACTGCCCTCGTGTAGCCCCCTAAGGAGCCCTGAGGCAAGGGTCAACCATAAAGCTCTAGGCAGCAGGTGCCGATGGTGTGTGTGTGCGTGTCTGGCGCCGGGACTCTAGAAGGGTTGAACCCTCCCCCCGTGGGTGGCGTGCTCTAGGCACTTCAGGCCCGAGCCATTTCTGACTCCAGGGAGGGTGGAGCTCAGTGGGTAGCAGGAAGCAGGCTGAGAGTTTTCCAGGGTAACAGCAAGCAGAAAGGGGTCCTGGGCACCTGGGAGTGACTATGGAAGTGAGCTCTGGAAAGCAAGCACAGGAGACTAGCTCTGAGGGCCGCTTCCCCCCTGCCCGCCCGCCCCTCGCCCGGGCTTGGAAGACATGAGGCCCGTCTTGAACGCTAGGGTCTTCCCCAATGTCAAGCACACACTCGGTAGCAACCACTCCTGAGGAGCTGAGCAGCTGGGAGCTTAAGATGGACGAGAAGTGCTGAGCTGGGGTTTTGGGTCTCGGTGGAGAAAGGAGAGGGGGAAAGTAGTGTTCCTATTCTCTACACGGGAACGGAAGAAGCTTGCAGCAGCTCGGGGCAAGCCGGCAAACTGCTGTGTCAGCTCTGACCCCCATGCCTTTGGTTTCTGGCAGAAGAGTAATCGGGAAGTGGCTGCTAGGTGCCGTGGGCTCAGATCCATGCCCTCTTGCTCTCCGTACACAACAGGATCTGTTTGCGGGGGTTCCTGTGTCTGGCACAAGGCCGATGACCCGGCACCCAAGACTCCTCACTCAGAGCTTCCTGTTCCCTTCCTTGGGGATGGTGTGCTCACACATGCACATGTGGCCTCGGGAGCCTAGAACCATGAGGGGAAAAGTGCTTGTCTTTCTTCTTTGCCCCTGAAAATAGAGCCATCTCAGCGGAGCCCCGGAGAGATGCGTCAAGCCAGTGCGCCGGACCTTGCTGCCGTGATGGAAATGGCCTCCATCTGTGCGGTAGCCACGTGTGAAGAAGGGCTACTGTGTGGAGCCTCCTTCATCACACAGCTCCTTCCCGCCCAAGAGAGCTTGAGCCGTGTGTTTGTCGCTTGCAAGTCCCAAGCAGGCAAACGAGGCCTCCCTTCCTTGAGAGAACACTGGCATTCCAGACAGCATTCCCAATCTCTCCAGGGCAGCAGGAGGAAAGGAGGCACTGGGAAGCCATGGGTCAGCAAGCGGGGGGAGGCTTGGAGGCTCTGAATCCAAGAGGAGGGAGGGGCCTGTGGAGAGGTCCACCAAGCCCCCATGCCCCCATGTTGGACGACACCTGGACTCCTTCGATAGAGATGGATTTTTTTTCTGGCCATTTCTGGACACACGCCTCAAGCACACCCATTCCGCCCTGCCACCCCCCAACCCCCTCCCCTGCCAAGCAAGCAGTGCACCGGCACACGTGAGGAGGGCCCTCCCCGTCACCAGAGCTTGGAGTTGGAAGAAACTCGAGGTGAACGCGGGGGTCTGCCACCCAGTGGGCTGAGCTCTGGATGGGAAGGGGATGGGAGGCGAGCCAGCCAGCGTAAGGTTCTAGGCTCAGCAGCCGGGCCTAGCACGCAAGTGGTCTCCTACCGGACTGAGCTGTTGGGGGGAAGACAGCCAGTTGCGTCCTGGGCAGGGGGGTTCCCCCGGAGGACACAGGAGTGTCGAGAGGGAGGCGCCAGAGTCTGGAGTCACGGGAGGGAGTTGAGAGACTCAGGGAACGAGTGGAGTCTGGTCGAGCAAGAAAAGGCCAGAGAGCGGTCCCGAGCATCCTCCAGCAGGAATGAGGGCCCAAGGGGTTGTGCCACTCCTGGCGTGGCCAGAGTGGGGGTGTGTGGCGATGGGGCCTGGGTGGGCCCCGGCCCTCACAGAGGGGGTCGAGGCTGGGAGGAGGAATCCCCCAGCGAAGCTGAGCACCCAGGTGGGGCTGGAGCCCAGAACACCTGAGGGCCCTGTGCTGGAGCCTGAGTTCTGTGGCTCCAAAGGAGGACCTCCGCACCCGGGTATCCCAAGTCCCTGAAAATGTCCCGTCTCTGGACGGAGTGCCCCATTGGGCGAGGCCGTCCAGGGAGGCCAGCGCCTGGTGGCTCCCAGGCCAGGCTAGGGCCTGGCACGCTCGGCACGGTCTAGAATTGGCAAGCCAGCGAGAGCTCTACGAGGCCAGCCTGGAAGGCAGCTGGCAGGCTTTCCCGAAACCTCTGGCACTGCAGGGCCAATGGCCCTAGGTAGGCCCGCCTGACCAGGTGGCGGGACTTTGGTTGGCGAGGAATCCCCCTCTGAAGAGGGACCAGGCTCTTGGCTTGGACCAGGGGAGCGATGGGATGCAGCGAGGTTCTCACATCAGCCCCAGATCTGGCCCAGGGGTGCCCACCCCCACAGCCCCTCCTGCCAGGGTCCCCGCCCCTCCCCCTGCCTTCCAATGCAGCCGCCTGCCCTCCCTCTCCGGGAAGTGTGAGGAAGGAAGACTTCTCCTCCCACCCTGGCCCCTAGCGCTGGTAGTTGGGCTCCGACTTGCCGCCAGGGGGCGGCTTTGGCGCTCCTGTTTCTGCTTCTGTCTCTCGCACCGCTTTTGACGACGCGGGCGGGCGGAGATGAGAAAACAGCTGTCCAGGAGGCAAGAGAAGACGTTCTCTTCTAGCCCAGCCCCCAGCCAGCAGACTCCTCTCACGTCAGTGACCTCTTTCAAGCCCGTGGCCAGCTGGTGGCCTGTGGTGAGTGCATTCTGGAACCCTGCTCCCCCGCACCGCGTTTGTTTCCTTGGCAGCCGACACGCTCCCCGAAGTGCGTTCGGTGGCTTGGGGCAGGATGTGTAAGGGCCGCCCCCGTCCGGGCACTATGGCCGGCGGCGGCGGGGGGCAACTGCGAGTGGAGCCAAAGGCCCCCGCATCACAAATGGTTTCCCTCACCCCGCCCTCAGCCACGCCCCGGGCCCACCGTCTCCACGGCAACGAGGTGGGGCGGGGGCGGGGCGAGGCTCCTGGGGGCGGGCGGGAGGGGTGCCTCGCGTGCCAGTGCCAGGGAGGCGGTGGGCGCGGTGGCCCCGGCTGGCGGGGCGCTGGCGCCTCGCTCCCGCCCCCAGGCCCTGGCCAGACCCCCTGTGCCGATGAGCAGACCCACCCAAGATTTTGGAGTCCCTCTTCTACAGAGAGGAAAGGCCAAACGGTCCTTCTCTTTCGCTTCCCCATAGGCTTGAATGAGCATCTAGCCTCCCCATCTTAGGGAGGCTTTGAGCACGGCCCTCACACCTTCTAGAGAAGCTCTGAGCCCATTTGGTCTGCATTTGCCCTGAGTAGGCAAAGTTGATAGACTTTGCATTGTCCAACGGTTTCCTGGGACTGGAGTCGTTGCCATGGTTACCGAGGGCCGGGCTGCAGCCTCCTACCATCCCCCACCCACAAGTCTCCCGCCGCCCACATCCCCCTAGGGAACTCTCAGCCTATCACACCTTCCCCTAGGACTGAGCTGCCCCTCCAGGTCCCCCACCCCACCTCAGGGAGTTGCCAGCGTCCTGGAACAGCCTGGGCAACTTCCCAATGAGCCTCCGTTGATCTCGCGGCGCCAACCCCCGGTGTGCGTAGCTTCCCTCCGCACTTCTGAGGAACGCCCCCGGGTTCCAGACAAGTCCACGCTCTCAGAGACAACCCCGCAAGCCCACCGACTTTCTGCGCCAGCCCCGGCACCCCAGAATCCTCACCTCCCAGGATTCCCAATGTCCCCATCAAGGTCCCACCTCCCAGAACCTTTCGACTTCCCAGAATCGGCCTGGGGACCCCTGCATCCCGCCAGGCACACCGAGACCGACCCTCCCCCACCCACAGTCCCATTCCCCGTTTCACAACCACCTCGCTGGTTCCTTCTCCAGGCGCGTGACTGACCCACTCCCCCCGCTCCTGGGGCATGGAGTTCGGGGCTAGGTGGGTTGCTTCTGGTGGCCCAAGTGGAGGCGCTCTCGCAAGGAAGGCCTGGCGTCCAGGCAGCTCGGTGCTCTCCGGGGCTGGGTAGTTGCAGGAGACTGGGCGCCGTGCCAAGACGCTCCCAGATCCGCTTGGGGCTCCTTCCCTTCTCCGCTCTTTCCCACCGGGGACTTCTGGGAAATGCGCGTGGAAAGCAGCGAACCTGTTTCTGTCTAATGTACGCGAGCCTTCCAAAGATGAGTGGGGTAAGACCCTGGACGCCCTGGAAGCTGCCCTGGCCCTGCACAAGTCCCTGAACCAGGCCCTTTTGCATCTGCATGCCCCGGGATCTGCCCACGCAGACCCCCACGTGTGGATCCCGCTCCTCCATGGCTCCCCACACGCAGACCTTCCTTGGGATGAAGCCTCCACCCTGAGACTTGACTCCCTTGGATTGTCCAGGGACATTCCTTGCCGTGCCTCGCTTCCCTTCCCACATCTGCCACCTTGGGACCTATGGCCTCCTGGCTTCTCTCCGGTAGAATTGTTCACTTCTCTGCTCTTCCTCAGCTCTGTGCCTTCCTGGAGAAGCATTTCCTAGATGAGGAGGTGAAACTGATCAACAAGAGGGGCGACCACATGACCAAGCTCGGCAGGCTTGCTGGCCCGCAGGCGGGGCGGGGCGATGTGGGGCGGGGCGGGGCGAGTCATCTCTTTGGAAGGCTCAGCCTCCAGCACCACTAGGGGTCTCTGGAGCCCAGAGGCCGTGGGCGTGGGGGAGGGCACCGTTCCCCCAGCGCGCGGGCTCCTGCCCGAGCCCCTCCAGCCAGGAGGCCTCTTGCTAACTGCCCTCGTGTAGCCCCCTAAGGAGCCCTGAGGCAAGGGTCAACCATAAAGCTCTAGGCAGCAGGTGCCGATGGTGTGTGTGTGCGTGTCTGGCGCCGGGACTCTAGAAGGGTTGAACCCTCCCCCCGTGGGTGGCGTGCTCTAGGCACTTCAGGCCCGAGCCATTTCTGACTCCAGGGAGGGTGGAGCTCAGTGGGTAGCAGGAAGCAGGCTGAGAGTTTTCCAGGGTAACAGCAAGCAGAAAGGGGTCCTGGGCACCTGGGAGTGACTATGGAAGTGAGCTCTGGAAAGCAAGCACAGGAGACTAGCTCTGAGGGCCGCTTCCCCCCTGCCCGCCCGCCCCTCGCCCGGGCTTGGAAGACATGAGGCCCGTCTTGAACGCTAGGGTCTTCCCCAATGTCAAGCACACACTCGGTAGCAACCACTCCTGAGGAGCTGAGCAGCTGGGAGCTTAAGATGGACGAGAAGTGCTGAGCTGGGGTTTTGGGTCTCGGTGGAGAAAGGAGAGGGGGAAAGTAGTGTTCCTATTCTCTACAGGGGAACGGAAGAAGCTTGCAGCATCTCGGGGCAAGCCGGCAAACTGCTGTGTCAGCTCTGACCCCCATGCCTTTGGTTTCTGGGAGAAGAGGAATCGGGAAGTGGCTGCTAGGTGCCGTGGGCTCAGATCCATGCCCTCTTGCTCTCCGTACACAAGAGGATCTGTTTGCGGGGGTTCCTGTGTCTGGCACAAGGCCGATGACCCGGCACCCAAGACTCCTCACTCAGAGCTTCCTGTTCCCTTCCTTGGGGATGGTGTGCTCACACATGCACATGTGGCCTCGGGAGCCTAGAACCATGAGGGGAAAAGTGCTTGTCTTTCTTCTTTGCCCCTGAAAATAGAGCCATCTCAGCGGAGCCCCGGAGAGATGCGTCAAGCCAGTGCGCCGGACCTTGCTGCCGTGATGGAAATGGCCTCCATCTGTGCTGTAGCCACGTGTGAAGAAGGGCTACTGTGTGGAGCCTCCTTCATCACACAGCTCCTTCCCGCCCAAGAGAGCTTGAGCCGTGTGTTTGTCGCTTGCAAGTCCCAAGCAGGCAAACGAGGCCTCCCTTCCTTGAGAGAACACTGGCATTCCAGACAGCATTCCCAATCTCTCCAGGGCAGCAGGAGGAAAGGAGGCACTGGGAAGCCATGGGTCAGCAAGCGGGGGGAGGCTTGGAGGCTCTGAATCCAAGAGGAGGGAGGGGCCTGTGGAGAGGTCCACCAAGCCCCCATGCCCCCATGTTGGACGACACCTGGACTCCTTCGATAGAGATGGATTTTTTTTCTGGCCATTTCTGGACACACGCCTCAAGCACACCCATTCCGCCCTGCCACCCCCCAACCCCCTCCCCTGCCAAGCAAGCAGTGCACCGGCACACGTGAGGAGGGCCCTCCCCGTCACCAGAGCTTGGAGTTGGAAGAAACTCGAGGTGAACGCGGGGGTCTGCCACCCAGTGGGCTGAGCTCTGGATGGGAAGGGGATGGGAGGCGAGCCAGCCAGCGTAAGGTTCTAGGCTCAGCAGCCGGGCCTAGCACGCAAGTGGTCTCCTACCGGACTGAGCTGTTGGGGGGAAGACAGCCAGTTGCGTCCTGGGCAGGGGGGTTCCCCCGGAGGACACAGGAGTGTCGAGAGGGAGGCGCCAGAGTCTGGAGTCACGGGAGGGAGTTGAGAGACTCAGGGAACGAGTGGAGTCTGGTCGAGCAAGAAAAGGCCAGAGAGCGGTCCCGAGCATCCTCCAGCAGGAATGAGGGCCCAAGGGGTTGTGCCACTCCTGGCGTGGCCAGAGTGGGGGTGTGTGGCGATGGGGCCTGGGTGGGCCCCGGCCCTCACAGAGGGGGTCGAGGCTGGGAGGAGGAATCCCCCAGCGAAGCTGAGCACCCAGGTGGGGCTGGAGCCCAGAACACCTGAGGGCCCTGTGCTGGAGCCTGAGTTCTGCGGCTCCAAAGGAGGACCTCCGCACCCGGGTATCCCAAGTCCCTGAAAATGTCCCGTCTCTGGACGGAGTGCCCCATTGGTCGAGGCCGTCCAGGGAGGCCAGCGCCTGGTGGCTCCCAGGCCAGGCTAGGGCCTGGCACGCTCTGCACGGTCTAGAATTGGCAAGCCAGCGAGAGCTCTACGAGGCCAGCCTGGAAGGCAGCTGGCAGGCTTTCCCGAAACCTCTGGCACTGCAGGGCCAATGGCCCTAGGTAGGCCCGCCTGACCAGGTGGCGGGACTTTGGTTGGCGAGGAATCCCCCTCTGAAGAGGGACCAGGCTCTTGGCTTGGACCAGGGGAGCGATGGGATGCAGCGAGGTTCTCACATCAGCCCCAGATCTGGCCCAGGGGTGCCCACCCCCACAGCCCCTCCTGCCAGGGTCCCCGCCCCTCCCCCTGCCTTCCAATGCAGCCGCCTGCCCTCCCCCTCCGGGAAGTGTGAGGAAGGAAGACTTCTCCTCCCACCCTGGCCCCTAGCGCTGGTAGTTGGGCTCCGACTTGCCGCCAGGGGGCGGCTTTGGCGCTCCTGTTTCTGCTTCTGTCTCTCGCACCGCTTTTGACGACGCGGGCGGGCGGAGATGAGAAAACAGCTGTCCAGGAGGCAAGAGAAGACGTTCTCTTCTAGCCCAGCCCCCAGCCAGCAGACTCCTCTCACGTCAGTGACCTCTTTCAAGCCCGTGGCCAGCTGGTGGCCTGTGGTGAGTGCATTCTGGAACCCTGCTCCCCCGCACCGCGTTTGTTTCCTTGGCAGCCGACACGCTCCCCGAAGTGCGTTCGGTGGCTTGGGGCAGGATGTGTAAGGGCCGCCCCCGTCCGGGCACTATGGCCGGCGGCGGCGGGGGGCAACTGCGAGTGGAGCCAAAGGCCCCCGCATCACAAATGGTTTCCCTCACCCCGCCCTCAGCCACGCCCCGTGCCCACCGTCTCCATGGCAACGAGGTGGGGCGGGGGCGGGGCGAGGCTCCTGGGGGCGGGCGGGAGGGGTGCCTCGCGTGCCAGTGCCAGGGAGGCGGTGGGCGCGGTGGCCCCGGCTGGCGGGGCGCTGGCGCCTCGCTCCCGCCCCCAGGCCCTGGCCAGACCCCCTGTGCCGATGAGCAGACCCACCCAAGATTTTGGAGTCCCTCTTCTACAGAGAGGAAAGGCCAAACGGTCCTTCTCTTTCGCTTCCCCATAGGCTTGAATGAGCATCTAGCCTCCCCATCTTAGGGAGGCTTTGAGCACGGCCCTCACACCTTCTAGAGAAGCTCTGAGCCCATTTGGTCTGCATTTGCCCTGAGTAGGCAAAGTTGATAGACTTTGCATTGTCCAACGGTTTCCTGGGACTGGAGTCGTTGCCATGGTTACCGAGGGCCGGGCTGCAGCCTCCTACCATCCCCCACCCACAAGTCTCCCGCCGCCCACATCCCCCTAGGGAACTCTCAGCCTATCACACCTTCCCCTAGGACTGAGCCGGCCCTCCAGGTCCCCCAGCCCACCTCAGGGAGTTGCCAGGGTCCTGGAACAGCCTGGGCAACTTCCCAATGAGCCTCCGTTGATCTCGCAGCGCCAACCCCCGGTGTGTGGGGCTTCCCTCCGCACTTCTGAGGAACGCCCCCGGCTTCCAGACAAGTCCACGCTCTCAGAGACAACCCCGCAAGCCCACCGACTTTCTGCGCCAGCCCCGGCACCCCAGAATCCTCACCTCCCAGGATTCCCAATGTCCCCATCAAGGTCCCACCTCCCAGAACCTTTCGACTTCCCAGAATCCACCTGGGGACCCCTGCATCCCTCCAGGCACACCGAGACAGACCCTCCCCCACCCACAGTCCCATTCCCCGTTTCACAACCACCTCGCTGGTTCCTTCTCCAGGCGCGTGACTGACCCACTCCCCCCGCTCCTGGGCCATGGAGTTCGGGGCTAGGTGGGTTGCTTCTGGTGGCTCAAGTGGAGGCGCTCTCGCAAGGAAGGCCTGGCGTCCAGGCAGCTCGGTGCTCTCCGGGGCTGGGTAGTTGCAGGAGACTGGGCGCCGTGCCAAGACGCTCCCAGATCCGCTTGGGGCTCCTTCCCTTCTCCGCTCTTTCCCACCGGGGACTTCTGGGAAATGCGCGTGGAAAGCAGCGAACCTGTTTCTGTCTAATGTACGCGAGCCTTCCAAAGATGAGTGGGGTAAGACCCTGGACGCCCTGGAAGCTGCCCTGGCCCTGCACAAGTCCCTGAACCAGGCCCTTTTGCATCTGCATGCCCCGGGATCTGCCCACGCAGACCCCCACGTGTGGATCCCGCTCCTCCATGGCTCCCCACACGCAGACCTTCCTTGGGATGAAGCCTCCACCCTGAGACTTGACTCCCTTGGATTGTCCAGGGACATTCCTTGCCGTGCCTCGCTTCCCTTCCCACATCTGCCACCTTGGGACCTATGGCCTCCTGGCTTCTCTCCGGTAGAATTGTTCACTTCTCTGCTCTTCCTCAGCTCTGTGCCTTCCTGGAGAAGCATTTCCTAGATGAGGAGGTGAAACTGATCAACAAGAGGGGCGACCACATGACCAAGCTCGGCAGGCTTGCTGGCCCGCAGGCGGGGCGGGGCGATGTGGGGCGGGGCGGGGCGAGTCATCTCTTTGGAAGGCTCAGCCTCCAGCACCACTAGGGGTCTCTGGAGCCCAGAGGCCGTGGGCGTGGGGGAGGGCACCGTTCCCCCAGCGCGCGGGCTCCTGCCCGAGCCCCTCCAGCCAGGAGGCCTCTTGCTAACTGCCCTCGTGTAGCCCCCTAAGGAGCCCTGAGGCAAGGGTCAACCATAAAGCTCTAGGCAGCAGGTGCCGATGGTGTGTGTGTGCGTGTTTGGCGCCGGGACTCTAGAAGGGTTGAACCCTCCCCCCGTGGGTGGCGTGCTCTAGGCACTTCAGGCCCGAGCCATTTCGGACTCCAGGGAGGGTGGAGCTCAGTGGGTAGCAGGAAGCAGGCTGAGAGTTTTCCAGGGTAACAGCAAGCAGAAAGGGGTCCTGGGCACCTGGGAGTGACTATGGAAGTGAGCTCTGGAAAGCAAGCACAGGAGACTAGCTCTGAGGGCCGCTTCCCCCCTGCCCGCCCGCCCCTCGCCCGGGCTTGGAAGACATGAGGCCCGTCTTGAACGCTAGGGTCTTCCCCAATGTCAAGCACACACTCGGTAGCAACCACTCCTGAGGAGCTGAGCAGCTGGGAGCTTAAGATGGACGAGAAGTGCTGAGCTGGGGTTTTGGGTCTCGGTGGAGAAAGGAGAGGGGGAAAGTAGTGTTCCTATTCTCTACAGGGGAACGGAAGAAGCTTGCAGCATCTCGGGGCAAGCCGGCAAACTGCTGTGTCAGCTCTGACCCCCATGCCTTTGGTTTCTGGCAGAAGAGGAATCGGGAAGTGGCTGCTAGGTGCCGTGGGCTCAGATCCATGCCCTCTTGCTCTCCGTACACAAGAGGATCTGTTTGCGGGGGTTCCTGTGTCTGGCACAAGGCCGATGACCCGGCACCCAAGACTCCTCACTCAGAGCTTCCTGTTCCCTTCCTTGGGGATGGTGTGCTCACACATGCACATGTGGCCTCGGGAGCCTAGAACCATGAGGGGAAAAGTGCTTGTCTTTCTTCTTTGCCCCTGAAAATAGAGCCATCTCAGCGGAGCCCCGGAGAGATGCGTCAAGCCAGTGCGCCGGACCTTGCTGCCGTGATGGAAATGGCCTCCATCTGTGCGGTAGCCACGTGTGAAGAAGGGCTACTGTGTGGAGCCTCCTTCATCACACAGCTCCTTCCCGCCCAAGAGAGCTTGAGCCGTGTGTTTGTCGCTTGCAAGTCCCAAGCAGGCAAACGAGGCCTCCCTTCCTTGAGAGAACACTGGCATTCCAGACAGCATTCCCAATCTCTCCAGGGCAGCAGGAGGAAAGGAGGCACTGGGAAGCCATGGGTCAGCAAGCGGGGGGAGGCTTGGAGGCTCTGAATCCAAGAGGAGGGAGGGGCCTGTGGAGAGGTCCACCAAGCCCCCATGCCCTCATGTTGGACGACACCTGGACTCCTTCGATAGAGATGGATTTTTTTTCTGGCCATTTCTGGACACACGCCTCAAGCACACCCATTCCGCCCTGCCACCCCCCAACCCCCTCCCCTGCCAAGCAAGCAGTGCACCGGCACACGTGAGGAGGGCCCTCCCCGTCACCAGAGCTTGGAGTTGGAAGAAACTCGAGGTGAACGCGGGGGTCTGCCACCCAGTGGGCTGAGCTCTGGATGGGAAGGGGATGGGAGGCGAGCCAGCCAGCGTAAGGTTCTAGGCTCAGCAGCCGGGCCTAGCACGCAAGTGGTCTCCTACCGGACTGAGCTGTTGGGGGGAAGACAGCCAGTTGCGTCCTGGGCAGGGGGGTTCCCCCGGAGGACACAGGAGTCGAGAGGGAGGCGCCAGAGTCTGGAGTCACGGGAGGGAGTTGAGAGACTCAGGGAACGAGTGGAGTCTGGTCGAGCAAGAAAAGGCCAGAGAGCGGTCCCGAGCATCCTCCAGCAGGAATGAGGGCCCAAGGGGTTGTGCCACTCCTGGCGTGGCCAGAGTGGGGGTTTGTGGCGATGGGGCCTGGGTCGGCCCCGGCCCTCACAGAGGGGGTCGAGGCTGGGAGGAGGAATCCCCCAGCGAAGCTGAGCACCCAGGTGGGGCTGGAGCCCAGAACACCTGAGGGCCCTGTGCTGGAGCCTGAGTTCTGCGGCTCCAAAGGAGGACCTCCGCACCCGGGTATCCCAAGTCCCTGAAAATGTCCCGTCTCTGGACGGAGTGCCCCATTGGTCGAGGCCGTCCAGGGAGGCCAGCGCCTGGTGGCTCCCAGGCCAGGCTAGGGCCTGGCACGCTCTGCACGGTCTAGAATTGGCAAGCCAGCGAGAGCTCTACGAGGCCAGCCTGGAAGGCAGCTGGCAGGCTTTCCCGAAACCTCTGGCACTGCAGGGCCAATGGCCCTAGGTAGGCCCGCCTGACCAGGTGGCGGGACTTTGGTTGGCGAGGAATCCCCCTCTGAAGAGGGACCAGGCTCTTGGCTTGGACCAGGGGAGCGATGGGATGCAGCGAGGTTCTCACATCAGCCCCAGATCTGGCCCAGGGGTGCCCACCCCCCACAGCCCCTCCTGCCAGGGTCCCCGCCCCTCCCCCTGCCTTCCAATGCAGCCGCCTGCCCTCCCCCTCCGGGAAGTGTGAGGAAGGAAGACTTCTCCTCCCACCCTGGCCCCTAGCGCTGGTAGTTGGGCTCCGACTTGCCGCCAGGGGGCGGCTTTGGCGCTCCTGTTTCTGCTTCTGTCTCTCGCACCGCTTTTGAGGACGCGGGCGGGCGGAGATGAGAAAACGGCTGTCCAGGAGGCAAGAGAAGACGTTCTCTTCTAGCCCAGCCCCCAGCCAGCAGACTCCTCTCACGTCAGTGACCTCTTTCAAGCCCGTGGCCAGCTGGTGGCCTGTGGTGAGTGCATTCTGGAATCCTGCTCCCCCGCACCGCGTTTGTTTCCTTGGCAGCCGACACGCTCCCCGAAGTGCGTTCGGTGGCTTGGGGCAGGATGTGTAAGGGCCGCCCCCGTCCGGGCACTATGGCCGGCGGCGGCGGGGGGCAACTGCGAGTGGAGCCAAAGGCCCCCGCATCACAAATGGTTTCCCTCACCCCGCCCTCAGCCACGCCCCGTGCCCACCGTCTCCACGGCAACGAGGTGGGGCGGGGGCGGGGCGAGGCTCCTGGGGGCGGGCGGGAGGGGTGCCTCGCGTGCCAGTGCCAGGGAGGCGGTGGGCGCGGTGGCCCCGGCTGGCGGGGCGCTGGCGCCTCGCTCCCGCCCCCAGGCCCTGGCCAGACCCCCTGTGCCGATGAGCAGACCCACCCAAGATTTTGGAGTCCCTCTTCTACAGAGAGGAAAGGCCAAACGGTCCTTCTCTTTCGCTTCCCCATAGGCTTGAATGAGCATCTAGCCTCCCCATCTTAGGGAGGCTTTGAGCACGGCCCTCACACCTTCTAGAGAAGCTCTGAGCCCATTTGGTCTGCATTTGCCCTGAGTAGGCAAAGTTGATAGACTTTGCATTGTCCAACGGTTTCCTGGGACTGGAGTCGTTGCCATGGTTACCGAGGGCCGGGCTGCAGCCTCCTACCATCCCCCACCCACAAGTCTCCCGCCGCCCACATCCCCCTAGGGAACTCTCAGCCTATCACACCTTCCCCTAGGACTGAGCCGGCCCTCCAGGTCCCCCACCCCACCTCAGGGAGTTGCCAGGGTCCTGGAACAGCCTGGGCAACTTCCCAATGAGCCTCCGTTGATCTCGCGGCGCCAACCCCCGGTGTGCGGAGCTTCCCTCCGCACTTCTGAGGAACGCCCCCGGCTTCCAGACAAGTCCACGCTCTCAGAGACAACCCCGCAAGCCCACCGACTTTCTGCGCCAGCCCCGGCACCCCAGAATCCTCACCTCCCAGGATTCCCAATGTCCCCATCAAGGTCCCACCTCCCAGAACCTTTCGACTTCCCAGAATCGGCCTGGGGACCCCTGCATCCCGCCAGGCACACCGAGACCGACCCTCCCCCACCCACAGTCCCATTCCCCGTTTCACAACCACCTCGCTGGTTCCTTCTCCAGGCGCGTGACTGACCCACTCCCCCCGCTCCTGGGGCATGGAGTTCGGGGCTAGGTGGGTTTGCTTCTGGTGGCCCAAGTGGAGGCGCTCTCGCAAGGAAGGCCTGGCGTCCAGGCAGCTCGGTGCTCTCCGGGGCTGGGTAGTTGCAGGAGACTGGGCGCCGTGCCAAGACGCTCCCAGATCCGCTTGGGGCTCCTTCCCTTCTCCGCTCTTTCCCACCGGGGACTTCTGGGAAATGCGCGTGGAAAGCAGCGAACCTGTTTCTGTCTAATGTACGCGAGCCTTCCAAAGATGAGTGGGGTAAGACCCTGGACGCCCTGGAAGCTGCCCTGGCCCTGCACAAGTCCCTGAACCAGGCCCTTTTGCATCTGCATGCCCCGGGATCTGCCCACGCAGACCCCCACGTGTGGATCCCGCTCCTCCATGGCTCCCCACACGCAGACCTTCCTTGGGATGAAGCCTCCACCCTGAGACTTGACTCCCTTGGATTGTCCAGGGACATTCCTTGCCGTGCCTCGCTTCCCTTCCCACATCTGCCACCTTGGGACCTATGGCCTCCTGGCTTCTCTCCGGTAGAATTGTTCACTTCTCTGCTCTTCCTCAGCTCTGTGCCTTCCTGGAGAAGCATTTCCTAGATGAGGAGGTGAAACTGATCAACAAGAGGGGCGACCACATGACCAAGCTCGGCAGGCTTGCTGGCCCGCAGGCGGGGCGGGGCGATGTGGGGCGGGGCGGGGCGAGTCATCTCTTTGGAAGGCTCAGCCTCCAGCACCACTAGGGGTCTCTGGAGCCCAGAGGCCGTGGGCGTGGGGGAGGGCACCGTTCCCCCAGCGCGCGGGCTCCTGCCCGAGCCCCTCCAGCCAGGAGGCCTCTTGCTAACTGCCCTCGTGTAGCCCCCTAAGGAGCCCTGAGGCAAGGGTCAACCATAAAGCTCTAGGCAGCAGGTGCCGATGGTGTGTGTGTGCGTGTCTGGCGCCGGGACTCTAGAAGGGTTGAACCCTCCCCCCGTGGGTGGCGTGCTCTAGGCACTTCAGGCCCGAGCCATTTCTGACTCCAGGGAGGGTGGAGCTCAGTGGGTAGCAGGAAGCAGGCTGAGAGTTTTCCAGGGTAACAGCAAGCAGAAAGGGGTCCTGGGCACCTGGGAGTGACTATGGAAGTGAGCTCTGGAAAGCAAGCACAGGAGACTAGCTCTGAGGGCCGCTTCCCCCCTGCCCGCCCGCCCCTCGCCCGGGCTTGGAAGACATGAGGCCCGTCTTGAACGCTAGGGTCTTCCCCAATGTCAAGCACACACTCGGTAGCAACCACTCCTGAGGAGCTGAGCAGCTGGGAGCTTAAGATGACGAGAAGTGCTGAGCTGGGGTTTTGGGTCTCGGTGGAGAAAGGAGAGGGGGAAAGTAGTGTTCCTATTCTCTACAGGGGAACGGAAGAAGCTTGCAGCATCTCGGGGCAAGCCGGCAAACTGCTGTGTCAGCTCTGACCCCCATGCCTTTGGTTTCTGGGAGAAGAGGAATCGGGAAGTGGCTGCTAGGTGCCGTGGGCTCAGATCCATGCCCTCTTGCTCTCCGTACACAACAGGATCTGGTTGCGGGGGTTCCTGTGTCTGGCACAAGGCCGATGACCCGGCACCCAAGACTCCTCACTCAGAGCTTCCTGTTCCCTTCCTTGGGGATGGTGTGCTCACACATGCACATGTGGCCTCGGGAGCCTAGAACCATGAGGGGAAAAGTGCTTGTCTTTCTTCTTTGCCCCTGAAAATAGAGCCATCTCAGCGGAGCCCCGGAGAGATGCGTCAAGCCAGTGCGCCGGACCTTGCTGCCGTGATGGAAATGGCCTCCATCTGTGCTGTAGCCACGTGTGAAGAAGGGCTACTGTGTGGAGCCTCCTTCATCACACAGCTCCTTCCCGCCCAAGAGAGCTTGAGCCGTGTGTTTGTCGCTTGCAAGTCCCAAGCAGGCAAACGAGGCCTCCCTTCCTTGAGAGAACACTGGCATTCCAGACAGCATTCCCAATCTCTCCAGGGCAGCAGGAGGAAAGGAGGCACTGGGAAGCCATGGGTCAGCAAGCGGGGGGAGGCTTGGAGGCTCTGAATCCAAGAGGAGGGAGGGGCCTGTGGAGAGGTCCACCAAGCCCCCATGCCCCCATGTTGGACGACACCTGGACTCCTTCGATAGAGATGGATTTTTTTTCTGGCCATTTCTGGACACACGCCTCAAGCACACCCATTCCGCCCTGCCACCCCCCAACCCCCTCCCCTGCCAAGCAAGCAGTGCACCGGCACACGTGAGGAGGGCCCTCCCCGTCACCAGAGCTTGGAGTTGGAAGAAACTCGAGGTGAACGCGGGGGTCTGCCACCCAGTGGGCTGAGCTCTGGATGGGAAGGGGATGGGAGGCGAGCCAGCCAGTGTAAGCTTCTAGGCTCAGCAGCCGGGCCTAGCACGCAAGTGGTCTCCTACCGGACTGAGCTGTTGGGGGGAAGACAGCCAGTTGCGTCCTGGGCAGGGGGGTTCCCCCGGAGGACACAGGAGTCGAGAGGGAGGCGCCAGAGTCTGGAGTCACGGGAGGGAGTTGAGAGACTCAGGGAACGAGTGGAGTCTGGTCGAGCAAGAAAAGGCCAGAGAGCGGTCCCGAGCCTCCTCCAGCAGGAATGAGGGCCCAAGGGGTTGTGCCACTCCTGGCGTGGCCAGAGTGGGGGTGTGTGGCGATGGGGCCTGGGTGGGCCCTGGCCCTCACAGAGGGGGTCGAGGCTGGGAGGAGGAATCCCCCAGCGAAGCTGAGCACCCAGGTGGGGCTGGAGCCCAGAACACCTGAGGGCCCTGTGCTGGAGCCTGAGTTCTGCGGCTCCAAAGGAGGACCTCCGCACCCGGGTATCCCAAGTCCCTGAAAATGTCCCGTCTCTGGACGGAGTGCCCCATTGGTCGAGGCCGTCCAGGGAGGCCAGCGCCTGGTGGCTCCCAGGCCAGGCTAGGGCCTGGCACGCTCGGCACGGTCTAGAATTGGCAAGCCAGCGAGAGCTCTACGAGGCCAGCCTGGAAGGCAGCTGGCAGGCTTTCCCGAAACCTCTGGCACTGCAGGGCCAATGGCCCTAGGTAGGCCCGCCTGACCAGGTGGCGGGACTTTGGTTGGCGAGGAATCCCCCTCTGAAGAGGGACCAGGCTCTTGGCTTGGACCAGGGGAGCGATGGGATGCAGCGAGGTTCTCACATCAGCCCCAGATCTGGCCCAGGGGTGCCCACCCCCACAGCCCCTCCTGCCAGGGTCCCCGCCCCTCCCCCTGCCTTCCAATGCAGCCGCCTGCCCTCCCCCTCCGGGAAGTGTGAGGAAGGAAGACTTCTCCTCCCACCCTGGCCCCTAGCGCTGGTAGTTGTGCTCCGACTTGCCGCCAGGGGGCGGCTTTGGCGCTCCTGTTTCTGCTTCTGTCTCTCGCACCGCTTTTGACGACGCGGGCGGGCGGAGATGAGAAAACGGCTGTCCAGGAGGCAAGAGAAGACGTTCTCTTCTAGCCCAGCCCCCAGCCAGCAGACTCCTCTCACGTCAGTGACCTCTTTCAAGCCCGTGGCCAGCTGGTGGCCTGTGGTGAGTGCATTCTGGAACCCTGCTCCCCCGCACCGCGTTTGTTTCCTTGGCAGCCGACACGCTCCCCGAAGTGCGTTCGGTGGCTTGGGGCAGGATGTGTAAGGGCCGCCCCCGTCCGGGCACTATGGCCGGCGGCGGCGGGGGGCAACTGCGAGTGGAGCCAAAGGCCCCCGCATCACAAATGGTTTCCCTCACCCCGCCCTCAGCCACGCCCCGGGCCCACCGTCTCCACGGCAACGAGGTGGGGCGGGGGCCCGGCGAGGCTCCTGGGGGCGGGCGGGAGGGGTGCTTCGCGTGCCAGTGCCAGGGAGGCGGTGGGCCCGGTGGCCCCGGCTGGCGGGGCGCTGGCGCCTCGCTCCCGCCCCCAGGCCCTGGCCAGACCCCCTGTGCCGATGAGCAGACCCACCCAAGATTTTGGAGTCCCTCTTCTACAGAGAGGAAAGGCCAAACGGTCCTTCTCTTTCGCTTCCCCATAGGCTTGAATGAGCATCTAGCCTCCCCATCTTAGGGAGGCTTTGAGCACGGCCCTCACACCTTCTAGAGAAGCTCTGAGCCCATTTGGTCTGCATTTGCCCTGAGTAGGCAAAGTTGATAGACTTTGCATTGTCCAACGGTTTCCTGGGACTGGAGTCGTTGCCATGGTTACCGAGGGCCGGGCTGCAGCCTCCTACCATCCCCCACCCACAAGTCTCCCGCCGCTGAGGTCATCTCTTCAGAGATAAAGAGCCTCCCACCCAGAGCCCACATCCCCCTAGGGAACTCTCAGCCTATCACACCTTCCCCTAGGACTGAGCCGGCCCTCCAGGTCCCCCACCCCACCTCAGGGAGTTGCCAGGGTCCTGGAACAGCCTGGGCAACTTCCCAATGAGCCTCCGTTGATCTCGCGGCGCCAACCCCCGGTGTGCGGAGCTTCCCTCCGCACTTCTGAGGAACGCCCCCGGCTTCCAGACAAGTCCACGCTCTCAGAGACAACCCCGCAAGCCCACCGACTTTCTGCGCCAGCCCCGGCACCCCAGAATCCTCACCTCCCAGGATTCCCAATGTCCCCATCAAGGTCCCACCTCCCAGAACCTTTCGACTTCCCAGAATCGGCCTGGGGACCCCTGCATCCCGCCAGGCACACCGAGACCGACCCTCCCCCACCCACAGTCCCATTCCCCGTTTCACAACCACCTCGCTGGTTCCTTCTCCAGGCGCGTGACTGACCCACTCCCCCCGCTCCTGGGGCATGGAGTTCGGGGATAGGTGGGTTGCTTCTGGTGGCCCAAGTGGAGGCGCTCTCGCAAGGAAGGCCTGGCGTCCAGGCAGCTCGGTGCTCTCCGGGGCTGGGTAGTTGCAGGAGACTGGGCGCCGTGCCAAGACGCTCCCAGATCCGCTTGGGGCTCCTTCCCTTCTCCGCTCTTTCCCACCGGGGACTTCTGGGAAATGCGCGTGGAAAGCAGCGAACCTGTTTCTGTCTAATGTACGCGAGCCTTCCAAAGATGAGTGGGGTAAGACCCTGGACGCCCTGGAAGCTGCCCTGGCCCTGCACAAGTCCCTGAACCAGGCCCTTTTGCATCTGCATGCCCCGGGATCTGCCCACGCAGACCCCCACGTGTGGATCCCGCTCCTCCATGGCTCCCCACACGCAGACCTTCCTTGGGATGAAGCCTCCACCCTGAGACTTGACTCCCTTGGATTGTCCAGGGACATTCCTTGCCGTGCCTCGCTTCCCACATCTGCCACCTTGGGACCTATGGCCTCCTGGCTTCTCTCCGGTAGAATTGTTCACTTCTCTGCTCTTCCTCAGCTCTGTGCCTTCCTGGAGAAGCATTTCCTAGATGAGGAGGTGAAACTGATCAACAAGAGGGGCGACCACATGACCAAGCTCGGCAGGCTTGCTGGCCCGCAGGCGGGGCGGGGCGATGTGGGGCGGGGCGGGGCGAGTCATCTCTTTGGAAGGCTCAGCCTCCAGCACCACTAGGGGTCTCTGGAGCCCAGAGGCCGTGGGCGTGGGGGAGGGCACCGTTCCCCCAGCGCGCGGGCTCCTGCCCGAGCCCCTCCAGCCGGGAGGCCTCTTGCTAACTGCCCTCGTGTAGCCCCCTAAGGAGCCCTGAGGCAAGGGTCAACCATAAAGCTCTAGGCAGCAGGTGCCGATGGTGTGTGTGTGCGTGTCTGGCGCCGGGACTCTAGAAGGGTTGAACCCTCCCCCCGTGGGTGGCGTGCTCTAGGCACTTCAGGCCCGAGCCATTTCTGACTCCAGGGAGGGTGGAGCTCAGTGGGTAGCAGGAAGCAGGCTGAGAGTTTTCCAGGGTAACAGCAAGCAGAAAGGGGTCCTGGGCACCTGGGAGTGACTATGGAAGTGAGCTCTGGAAAGCAAGCACAGGAGACTAGCTCTGAGGGCCGCTTCCCCCCTGCCCGCCCGCCCCTCGCCCGGGCTTGGAAGACATGAGGCCCGTCTTGAACGCTAGGGTCTTCCCCAATGTCAAGCACACACTCGGTAGCAACCACTCCTGAGGAGCTGAGCAGCTGGGAGCTTAAGATGGACGAGAAGTGCTGAGCTGGGGTTTTGGGTCTCGGTGGAGAAAGGAGAGGGGGAAAGTAGTGTTCCTATTCTCTACAGGGGAACGGAAGAAGCTTGCAGCATCTCGGGGCAAGCCGGCAAACTGCTGTGTCAGCTCTGACCCCCATGCCTTTGGTTTCTGGGAGAAGAGGAATCGGGAAGTGGCTGCTAGGTGCCGTGGGCTCAGATCCATGCCCTCTTGCTCTCCGTACACAACAGGATCTGGTTGCGGGGGTTCCTGTGTCTGGCACAAGGCCGATGACCCGGCACCCAAGACTCCTCACTCAGAGCTTCCTGTTCCCTTCCTTGGGGATGGTGTGCTCACACATGCACATGTGGCCTCGGGAGCCTAGAACCATGAGGGGAAAAGTGCTTGTCTTTCTTCTTTGCCCCTGAAAATAGAGCCATCTCAGCGGAGCCCCGGAGAGATGCGTCAAGCCAGTGCGCCGGACCTTGCTGCCGTGATGGAAATGGCCTCCATCTGTGCGGTAGCCACGTGTGAAGAAGGGCTACTGTGTGGAGCCTCCTTCATCACACAGCTCCTTCCCGCCCAAGAGAGCTTGAGCCGTGTGTTTGTCGCTTGCAAGTCCCAAGCAGGCAAACGAGGCCTCCCTTCCTTGAGAGAACACTGGCATTCCAGACAGCATTCCCAATCTCTCCAGGGCAGCAGGAGGAAAGGAGGCACTGGGAAGCCATGGGTCAGCAAGCGGGGGGAGGCTTGGAGGCTCTGAATCCAAGAGGAGGGAGGGGCCTGTGGAGAGGTCCACCAAGCCCCCATGCCCCCATGTTGGACGACACCTGGACTCCTTCGATAGAGATGGATTTTTTTTCTGGCCATTTCTGGACACACGCCTCAAGCACACCCATTCCGCCCTGCCACCCCCCAACCCCCTCCCCTGCCAAGCAAGCAGTGCACCGGCACACGTGAGGAGGGCCCTCCCCGTCACCAGAGCTTGGAGTTGGAAGAAACTCGAGGTGAACGCGGGGGTCTGCCACCCAGTGGGCTGAGCTCTGGATGGGAAGGGGATGGGAGGCGAGCCAGCCAGCGTAAGGTTCTAGGCTCAGCAGCCGGGCCTAGCACGCAAGTGGTCTCCTACCGGACTGAGCTGTTGGGGGGAAGACAGCCAGTTGCGTCCTGGGCAGGGGGGTTCCCCCGGAGGACACAGGAGTCGAGAGGGAGGCGCCAGAGTCTGGAGTCACGGGAGGGAGTTGAGAGACTCAGGGAACGAGTGGAGTCTGGTCGAGCAAGAAAAGGCCAGAGAGCGGTCCCGAGCATCCTCCAGCAGGAATGAGGGCCCAAGGGGTTGTGCCACTCCTGGCGTGGCCAGAGTGGGGGTGTGTGGCGATGGGGCCTGGGTGGGCCCCGGCCCTCACAGAGGGGGTCGAGGCTGGGAGGAGGAATCCCCCAGCGAAGCTGAGCACCCAGGTGGGGCTGGAGCCCAGAACACCTGAGGGCCCTGTGCTGGAGCCTGAGTTCTGCGGCTCCAAAGGAGGACCTCCGCACCCGGGTATCCCAAGTCCCTGAAAATGTCCCGTCTCTGGACGGAGTGCCCCATTGGTCGAGGCCGTCCAGGGAGGCCAGCGCCTGGTGGCTCCCAGGCCAGGCTAGGGCCTGGCACGCTCGGCACGGTCTAGAATTGGCAAGCCAGCGAGAGCTCTACGAGGCCAGCCTGGAAGGCAGCTGGCAGGCTTTCCCGAAACCTCTGGCACTGCAGGGCCAATGGCCCTAGGTAGGCCCGCCTGACCAGGTGGCGGGACTTTGGTTGGCGAGGAATCCCCCTCTGAAGAGGGACCAGGCTCTTGGCTTGGACCAGGGGAGCGATGGGATGCAGCGAGGTTCTCACATCAGCCCCAGATCTGGCCCAGGGGTGCCCACCCCCACAGCCCCTCCTGCCAGGGTCCCCGCCCCTCCCCCTGCCTTCCAATGCAGCCGCCTGCCCTCCCCCTCCGGGAAGTGTGAGGAAGGAAGACTTCTCCTCCCACCCTGGCCCCTAGCGCTGGTAGTTGTGCTCCGACTTGCCGCCAGGGGGCGGCTTTGGCGCTCCTGTTTCTGCTTCTGTCTCTCGCACCGCTTTTGACGACGCGGGCGGGCGGAGATGAGAAAACGGCTGTCCAGGAGGCAAGAGAAGACGTTCTCTTCTAGCCCAGCCCCCAGCCAGCAGACTCCTCTCACGTCAGTGACCTCTTTCAAGCCCGTGGCCAGCTGGTGGCCTGTGGTGAGTGCATTCTGGAACCCTGCTCCCCCGCACCGCGTTTGTTTCCTTGGCAGCCGACACGCTCCCCGAAGTGCGTTCGGTGGCTTGGGGCAGGATGTGTAAGGGCCGCCCCCGTCCGGGCACTATGGCCGGCGGCGGCGGGGGGCAACTGCGAGTGGAGCCAAAGGCCCCCGCATCACAAATGGTTTCCCTCACCCCGCCCTCAGCCACGCCCCGTGCCCACCGTCTCCATGGCAACGAGGTGGGGCGGGGGCGGGGCGAGGCTCCTGGGGGCGGGCGGGAGGGGTGCCTCGCGTGCCAGTGCCAGGGAGGCGGTGGGCGCGGTGGCCCCGGCTGGCGGGGCGCTGGCGCCTCGCTCCCGCCCCCAGGCCCTGGCCAGACCCCCTGTGCCGATGAGCAGACCCACCCAAGATTTTGGAGTCCCTCTTCTACAGAGAGGAAAGGCCAAACGGTCCTTCTCTTTCGCTTCCCCATAGGCTTGAATGAGCATCTAGCCTCCCCATCTTAGGGAGGCTTTGAGCACGGCCCTCACACCTTCTAGAGAAGCTCTGAGCCCATTTGGTCTGCATTTGCCCTGAGTAGGCAAAGTTGATAGACTTTGCATTGTCCAACGGTTTCCTGGGACTGGAGTCGTTGCCATGGTTACCGAGGGCCGGGCTGCAGCCTCCTACCATCCCCCACCCACAAGTCTCCCGCCGCCCACATCCCCCTAGGGAACTCTCAGCCTATCACACCTTCCCCTAGGACTGAGCCGGCCCTCCAGGTCCCCCACCCCACCTCAGGGAGTTGCCAGGGTCCTGGAACAGCCTGGGCAACTTCCCAATGAGCCTCCGTTGATCTCGCGGCGCCAACCCCCGGTGTGCGGAGCTTCCCTCCGCACTTCTGAGGAACGCCCCCGGCTTCCAGACAAGTCCACGCTCTCAGAGACAACCCCGCAAGCCCACCGACTTTCTGCGCCAGCCCCGGCACCCCAGAATCCTCACCTCCCAGGATTCCCAATGTCCCCATCAAGGTCCCACCTCCCAGAACCTTTCGACTTCCCAGAATCGGCCTGGGGACCCCTGCATCCCGCCAGGCACACCGAGACCGACCCTCCCCCACCCACAGTCCCATTCCCCGTTTCACAACCACCTCGCTGGTTCCTTCTCCAGGCGCGTGACTGACCCACTCCCCCCGCTCCTGGGGCATGGAGTTCGGGGCTAGGTGGGTTGCTTCTGGTGGCCCAAGTGGAGGCGCTCTCGCAAGGAAGGCCTGGCGTCCAGGCAGCTCGGTGCTCTCCGGGGCTGGGTAGTTGCAGGAGACTGGGCGCCGTGCCAAGACGCTCCCAGATCCGCTTGGGGCTCCTTCCCTTCTCCGCTCTTTCCCACCGGGGACTTCTGGGAAATGCGCGTGGAAAGCAGCGAACCTGTTTCTGTCTAATGTACGCGAGCCTTCCAAAGATGAGTGGGGTAAGACCCTGGACGCCCTGGAAGCTGCCCTGGCCCTGCACAAGTCCCTGAACCAGGCCCTTTTGCATCTGCATGCCCCGGGATCTGCCCACGCAGACCCCCACGTGTGGATCCCGCTCCTCCATGGCTCCCCACACGCAGACCTTCCTTGGGATGAAGCCTCCACCCTGAGACTTGACTCCCTTGGATTGTCCAGGGACATTCCTTGCCGTGCCTCGCTTCCCTTCCCACATCTGCCACCTTGGGACCTATGGCCTCCTGGCTTCTCTCCGGTAGAATTGTTCACTTCTCTGCTCTTCCTCAGCTCTGTGCCTTCCTGGAGAAGCATTTCCTAGATGAGGAGGTGAAACTGATCAACAAGAGGGGCGACCACATGACCAAGCTCGGCAGGCTTGCTGGCCCGCAGGCGGGGCGGGGCGATGTGGGGCGGGGCGGGGCGAGTCATCTCTTTGGAAGGCTCAGCCTCCAGCACCACTAGGGGTCTCTGGAGCCCAGAGGCCGTGGGCGTGGGGGAGGGCACCGTTCCGCCAGCGCGCGGGCTCCTGCCCGAGCCCCTCCAGCCAGGAGGCCTCTTGCTAACTGCCCTCGTGTAGCCCCCTAAGGAGCCCTGAGGCAAGGGTCAACCATAAAGCTCTAGGCAGCAGGTGCCGATGGTGTGTGTGTGCGTGTCTGGCGCCGGGACTCTAGAAGGGTTGAACCCTCCCCCCGTGGGTGGCGTGCTCTAGGCACTTCAGGCCCGAGCCATTTCTGACTCCAGGGAGGGTGGAGCTCAGTGGGTAGCAGGAAGCAGGCTGAGAGTTTTCCAGGGTAACAGCAAGCAGAAAGGGGTCCTGGGCACCTGGGAGTGACTATGGAAGTGAGCTCTGGAAAGCAAGCACAGGAGACTAGCTCTGAGGGCCGCTTCCCCCCTGCCCCCGCCCGCCCCTCGCCCGGGCTTGGAAGACATGAGGCCCGTCTTGAACGCTAGGGTCTTCCCCAATGTCAAGCACACACTCGGTAGCAACCACTCCTGAGGAGCTGAGCAGCTGGGAGCTTAAGATGGACGAGAAGTGCTGAGCTGGGGTTTTGGGTCTCGGTGGAGAAAGGAGAGGGGGAAAGTAGTGTTCCTATTCTCTACAGGGGAACGGAAGAAGCTTGCAGCATCTCGGGGCAAGCCGGCAAACTGCTGTGTCAGCTCTGACCCCCATGCCTTTGGTTTCTGGGAGAAGAGGAATCGGGAAGTGGCTGCTAGGTGCCGTGGGCTCAGATCCATGCCCTCTTGCTCTCCGTACACAAGAGGATCTGTTTGCGGGGGTTCCTGTGTCTGGCACAAGGCCGATGACCCGGCACCCAAGACTCCTCACTCAGAGCTTCCTGTTCCCTTCCTTGGGGATGGTGTGCTCACACATGCACATGTGGCCTCGGGAGCCTAGAACCATGAGGGGAAAAGTGCTTGTCTTTCTTCTTTGCCCCTGAAAATAGAGCCATCTCAGCGGAGCCCCGGAGAGATGCGTCAAGCCAGTGCGCCGGACCTTGCTGCCGTGATGGAAATGGCCTCCATCTGTGCTGTAGCCACGTGTGAAGAAGGGCTACTGTGTGGAGCCTCCTTCATCACACAGCTCCTTCCCGCCCAAGAGAGCTTGAGCCGTGTGTTTGTCGCTTGCAAGTCCCAAGCAGGCAAACGAGGCCTCCCTTCCTTGAGAGAACACTGGCATTCCAGACAGCATTCCCAATCTCTCCAGGGCAGCAGGAGGAAAGGAGGCACTGGGAAGCCATGGGTCAGCAAGCGGGGGGAGGCTTGGAGGCTCTGAATCCAAGAGGAGGGAGGGGCCTGTGGAGAGGTCCACCAAGCCCCCATGCCCCCATGTTGGACGACACCTGGACTCCTTCGATAGAGATGGATTTTTTTTCTGGCCATTTCTGGACACACGCCTCAAGCACACCCATTCCGCCCTGCCACCCCCCAACCCCCTCCCCTGCCAAGCAAGCAGTGCACCGGCACACGTGAGGAGGGCCCTCCCCGTCACCAGAGCTTGGAGTTGGAAGAAACTCGAGGTGAACGCGGGGGTCTGCCACCCAGTGGGCTGAGCTCTGGATGGGAAGGGGATGGGAGGCGAGCCAGCCAGCGTAAGGTTCTAGGCTCAGCAGCCGGGCCTAGCACGCAAGTGGTCTCCTACCGGACTGAGCTGTTGGGGGGAAGACAGCCAGTTGCGTCCTGGGCAGGGGGGTTCCCCCGGAGGACACAGGAGTGTCGAGAGGGAGGCGCCAGAGTCTGGAGTCACGGGAGGGAGTTGAGAGACTCAGGGAACGAGTGGAGTCTGGTCGAGCAAGAAAAGGCCAGAGAGCGGTCCCGAGCATCCTCCAGCAGGAATGAGGGCCCAAGGGGTTGTGCCACTCCTGGCGTGGCCAGAGTGGGGGTGTGTGGCGATGGGGCCTGGGTGGGCCCCGGCCCTCACAGAGGGGGTCGAGGCTGGGAGGAGGAATCCCCCAGCGAAGCTGAGCACCCAGGTGGGGCTGGAGCCCAGAACACCTGAGGGCCCTGTGCTGGAGCCTGAGTTCTGCGGCTCCAAAGGAGGACCTCCGCACCCGGGTATCCCAAGTCCCTGAAAATGTCCCGTCTCTGGACGGAGTGCCCCATTGGTCGAGGCCGTCCAGGGAGGCCAGCGCCTGGTGGCTCCCAGGCCAGGCTAGGGCCTGGCACGCTCTGCACGGTCTAGAATTGGCAAGCCAGCGAGAGCTCTACGAGGCCAGCCTGGAAGGCAGCTGGCAGGCTTTCCCGAAACCTCTGGCACTGCAGGGCCAATGGCCCTAGGTAGGCCCGCCTGACCAGGTGGCGGGACTTTGGTTGGCGAGGAATCCCCCTCTGAAGAGGGACCAGGCTCTTGGCTTGGACCAGGGGAGCGATGGGATGCAGCGAGGTTCTCACATCAGCCCCAGATCTGGCCCAGGGGTGCCCACCCCCACAGCCCCTCCTGCCAGGGTCCCCGCCCCTCCCCCTGCCTTCCAATGCAGCCGCCTGCCCTCCCCCTCCGGGAAGTGTGAGGAAGGAAGACTTCTCCTCCCACCCTGGCCCCTAGCGCTGGTAGTTGGGCTCCGACTTGCCGCCAGGGGGCGGCTTTGGCGCTCCTGTTTCTGCTTCTGTCTCTCGCACCGCTTTTGACGACGCGGGCGGGCGGAGATGAGAAAACAGCTGTCCAGGAGGCAAGAGAAGACGTTCTCTTCTAGCCCAGCCCCCAGCCAGCAGACTCCTCTCACGTCAGTGACCTCTTTCAAGCCCGTGGCCAGCTGGTGGCCTGTGGTGAGTGCATTCTGGAACCCTGCTCCCCGCACCGCGTTTGTTTCCTTGGCAGCCGACACGCTCCCCGAAGTGCGTTCGGTGGCTTGGGGCAGGATGTGTAAGGGCCGCCCCCGTCCGGGCACTATGGCCGGCGGCGGCGGGGGGCAACTGCGAGTGGAGCCAAAGGCCCCCGCATCACAAATGGTTTCCCTCACCCCGCCCTCAGCCACGCCCCGTGCCCACCGTCTCCATGGCAACGAGGTGGGGCGGGGGCGGGGCGAGGCTCCTGGGGGCGGGCGGGAGGGGTGCCTCGCGTGCCAGTGCCAGGGAGGCGGTGGGCGCGGTGGCCCCGGCTGGCGGGGCGCTGGCGCCTCGCTCCCGCCCCCAGGCCCTGGCCAGACCCCCTGTGCCGATGAGCAGACCCACCCAAGATTTTGGAGTCCCTCTTCTACAGAGAGGAAAGGCCAAACGGTCCTTCTCTTTCGCTTCCCCATAGGCTTGAATGAGCATCTAGCCTCCCCATCTTAGGGAGGCTTTGAGCACGGCCCTCACACCTTCTAGAGAAGCTCTGAGCCCATTTGGTCTGCATTTGCCCTGAGTAGGCAAAGTTGATAGACTTTGCATTGTCCAACGGTTTCCTGGGACTGGAGTCGTTGCCATGGTTACCGAGGGCCGGGCTGCAGCCTCCTACCATCCCCCACCCACAAGTCTCCCGCCGCCCACATCCCCCTAGGGAACTCTCAGCCTATCACACCTTCCCCTAGGACTGAGCCGGCCCTCCAGGTCCCCCAGCCCACCTCAGGGAGTTGCCAGGGTCCTGGAACAGCCTGGGCAACTTCCCAATGAGCCTCCGTTGATCTCGCAGCGCCAACCCCCGGTGTGTGGGGCTTCCCTCCGCACTTCTGAGGAACGCCCCCGGCTTCCAGACAAGTCCACGCTCTCAGAGACAACCCCGCAAGCCCACCGACTTTCTGCGCCAGCCCCGGCACCCCAGAATCCTCACCTCCCAGGATTCCCAATGTCCCCATCAAGGTCCCACCTCCCAGAACCTTTCGACTTCCCAGAATCCACCTGGGGACCCCTGCATCCCTCCAGGCACACCGAGACAGACCCTCCCCCACCCACAGTCCCATTCCCCGTTTCACAACCACCTCGCTGGTTCCTTCTCCAGGCGCGTGACTGACCCACTCCCCCCGCTCCTGGGCCATGGAGTTCGGGGCTAGGTGGGTTGCTTCTGGTGGCTCAAGTGGAGGCGCTCTCGCAAGGAAGGCCTGGCGTCCAGGCAGCTCGGTGCTCTCCGGGGCTGGGTAGTTGCAGGAGACTGGGCGCCGTGCCAAGACGCTCCCAGATCCGCTTGGGGCTCCTTCCCTTCTCCGCTCTTTCCCACCGGGGACTTCTGGGAAATGCGCGTGGAAAGCAGCGAACCTGTTTCTGTCTAATGTACGCGAGCCTTCCAAAGATGAGTGGGGTAAGACCCTGGACGCCCTGGAAGCTGCCCTGGCCCTGCACAAGTCCCTGAACCAGGCCCTTTTGCATCTGCATGCCCCGGGATCTGCCCACGCAGACCCCCACGTGTGGATCCCGCTCCTCCATGGCTCCCCACACGCAGACCTTCCTTGGGATGAAGCCTCCACCCTGAGACTTGACTCCCTTGGATTGTCCAGGGACATTCCTTGCCGTGCCTCGCTTCCCTTCCCACATCTGCCACCTTGGGACCTATGGCCTCCTGGCTTCTCTCCGGTAGAATTGTTCACTTCTCTGCTCTTCCTCAGCTCTGTGCCTTCCTGGAGAAGCATTTCCTAGATGAGGAGGTGAAACTGATCAACAAGAGGGGCGACCACATGACCAAGCTCGGCAGGCTTGCTGGCCCGCAGGCGGGGCGGGGCGATGTGGGGCGGGGCGGGGCGAGTCATCTCTTTGGAAGGCTCAGCCTCCAGCACCACTAGGGGTCTCTGGAGCCCAGAGGCCGTGGGCGTGGGGGAGGGCACCGTTCCCCCAGCGCGCGGGCTCCTGCCCGAGCCCCTCCAGCCAGGAGGCCTCTTGCTAACTGCCCTCGTGTAGCCCCCTAAGGAGCCCTGAGGCAAGGGTCAACCATAAAGCTCTAGGCAGCAGGTGCCGATGGTGTGTGTGTGCGTGTTTGGCGCCGGGACTCTAGAAGGGTTGAACCCTCCCCCCGTGGGTGGCGTGCTCTAGGCACTTCAGGCCCGAGCCATTTCGGACTCCAGGGAGGGTGGAGCTCAGTGGGTAGCAGGAAGCAGGCTGAGAGTTTTCCAGGGTAACAGCAAGCAGAAAGGGGTCCTGGGCACCTGGGAGTGACTATGGAAGTGAGCTCTGGAAAGCAAGCACAGGAGACTAGCTCTGAGGGCCGCTTCCCCCCTGCCCGCCCGCCCCTCGCCCGGGCTTGGAAGACATGAGGCCCGTCTTGAACGCTAGGGTCTTCCCCAATGTCAAGCACACACTCGGTAGCAACCACTCCTGAGGAGCTGAGCAGCTGGGAGCTTAAGATGGACGAGAAGTGCTGAGCTGGGGTTTTGGGTCTCGGTGGAGAAAGGAGAGGGGGAAAGTAGTGTTCCTATTCTCTACAGGGGAACGGAAGAAGCTTGCAGCATCTCGGGGCAAGCCGGCAAACTGCTGTGTCAGCTCTGACCCCCATGCCTTTGGTTTCTGGCAGAAGAGGAATCGGGAAGTGGCTGCTAGGTGCCGTGGGCTCAGATCCATGCCCTCTTGCTCTCCGTACACAAGAGGATCTGTTTGCGGGGGTTCCTGTGTCTGGCACAAGGCCGATGACCCGGCACCCAAGACTCCTCACTCAGAGCTTCCTGTTCCCTTCCTTGGGGATGGTGTGCTCACACATGCACATGTGGCCTCGGGAGCCTAGAACCATGAGGGGAAAAGTGCTTGTCTTTCTTCTTTGCCCCTGAAAATAGAGCCATCTCAGCGGAGCCCCGGAGAGATGCGTCAAGCCAGTGCGCCGGACCTTGCTGCCGTGATGGAAATGGCCTCCATCTGTGCGGTAGCCACGTGTGAAGAAGGGCTACTGTGTGGAGCCTCCTTCATCACACAGCTCCTTCCCGCCCAAGAGAGCTTGAGCCGTGTGTTTGTCGCTTGCAAGTCCCAAGCAGGCAAACGAGGCCTCCCTTCCTTGAGAGAACACTGGCATTCCAGACAGCATTCCCAATCTCTCCAGGGCAGCAGGAGGAAAGGAGGCACTGGGAAGCCATGGGTCAGCAAGCGGGGGGAGGCTTGGAGGCTCTGAATCCAAGAGGAGGGAGGGGCCTGTGGAGAGGTCCACCAAGCCCCCATGCCCTCATGTTGGACGACACCTGGACTCCTTCGATAGAGATGGATTTTTTTTCTGGCCATTTCTGGACACACGCCTCAAGCACACCCATTCCGCCCTGCCACCCCCCAACCCCCTCCCCTGCCAAGCAAGCAGTGCACCGGCACACGTGAGGAGGGCCCTCCCCGTCACCAGAGCTTGGAGTTGGAAGAAACTCGAGGTGAACGCGGGGGTCTGCCACCCAGTGGGCTGAGCTCTGGATGGGAAGGGGATGGGAGGCGAGCCAGCCAGCGTAAGGTTCTAGGCTCAGCAGCCGGGCCTAGCACGCAAGTGGTCTCCTACCGGACTGAGCTGTTGGGGGGAAGACAGCCAGTTGCGTCCTGGGCAGGGGGGTTCCCCCGGAGGACACAGGAGTCGAGAGGGAGGCGCCAGAGTCTGGAGTCACGGGAGGGAGTTGAGAGACTCAGGGAACGAGTGGAGTCTGGTCGAGCAAGAAAAGGCCAGAGAGCGGTCCCGAGCATCCTCCAGCAGGAATGAGGGCCCAAGGGGTTGTGCCACTCCTGGCGTGGCCAGAGTGGGGGTTTGTGGCGATGGGGCCTGGGTCGGCCCCGGCCCTCACAGAGGGGGTCGAGGCTGGGAGGAGGAATCCCCCAGCGAAGCTGAGCACCCAGGTGGGGCTGGAGCCCAGAACACCTGAGGGCCCTGTGCTGGAGCCTGAGTTCTGCGGCTCCAAAGGAGGACCTGACCTCCGCACCCGGGTATCCCAAGTCCCTGAAAATGTCCCGTCTCTGGACGGAGTGCCCCATTGGTCGAGGCCGTCCAGGGAGGCCAGCGCCTGGTGGCTCCCAGGCCAGGCTAGGGCCTGGCACGCTCTGCACGGTCTAGAATTGGCAAGCCAGCGAGAGCTCTACGAGGCCAGCCTGGAAGGCAGCTGGCAGGCTTTCCCGAAACCTCTGGCACTGCAGGGCCAATGGCCCTAGGTAGGCCCGCCTGACCAGGTGGCGGGACTTTGGTTGGCGAGGAATCCCCCTCTGAAGAGGGACCAGGCTCTTGGCTTGGACCAGGGGAGCGATGGGATGCAGCGAGGTTCTCACATCAGCCCCAGATCTGGCCCAGGGGTGCCCACCCCCACAGCCCCTCCTGCCAGGGTCCCCGCCCCTCCCCCTGCCTTCCAATGCAGCCGCCTGCCCTCCCCCTCCGGGAAGTGTGAGGAAGGAAGACTTCTCCTCCCACCCTGGCCCCTAGCGCTGGTAGTTGGGCTCCGACTTGCCGCCAGGGGGCGGCTTTGGCGCTCCTGTTTCTGCTTCTGTCTCTCGCACCGCTTTTGACGACGCGGGCGGGCGGAGATGAGAAAACGGCTGTCCAGGAGGCAAGAGAAGACGTTCTCTTCTAGCCCAGCCCCCAGCCAGCAGACTCCTCTCACGTCAGTGACCTCTTTCAAGCCCGTGGCCAGCTGGTGGCCTGTGGTGAGTGCATTCTGGAATCCTGCTCCCCCGCACCGCGTTTGTTTCCTTGGCAGCCGACACGCTCCCCGAAGTGCGTTCGGTGGCTTGGGGCAGGATGTGTAAGGGCCGCCCCCGTCCGGGCACTATGGCCGGCGGCGGCGGGGGGCAACTGCGAGTGGAGCCAAAGGCCCCCGCATCACAAATGGTTTCCCTCACCCCGCCCTCAGCCACGCCCCGTGCCCACCGTCTCCACGGCAACGAGGTGGGGCGGGGGCGGGGCGAGGCTCCTGGGGGCGGGCGGGAGGGGTGCCTCGCGTGCCAGTGCCAGGGAGGCGGTGGGCGCGGTGGCCCCGGCTGGCGGGGCGCTGGCGCCTCGCTCCCGCCCCCAGGCCCTGGCCAGACCCCCTGTGCCGATGAGCAGACCCACCCAAGATTTTGGAGTCCCTCTTCTACAGAGAGGAAAGGCCAAACGGTCCTTCTCTTTCGCTTCCCCATAGGCTTGAATGAGCATCTAGCCTCCCCATCTTAGGGAGGCTTTGAGCACGGCCCTCACACCTTCTAGAGAAGCTCTGAGCCCATTTGGTCTGCATTTGCCCTGAGTAGGCAAAGTTGATAGACTTTGCATTGTCCAACGGTTTCCTGGGACTGGAGTCGTTGCCATGGTTACCGAGGGCCGGGCTGCAGCCTCCTACCATCCCCCACCCACAAGTCTCCCGCCGCCCACATCCCCCTAGGGAACTCTCAGCCTATCACACCTTCCCCTAGGACTGAGCCGGCCCTCCAGGTCCCCCAGCCCACCTCAGGGAGTTGCCAGGGTCCTGGAACAGCCTGGGCAACTTCCCAATGAGCCTCCGTTGATCTCGCGGCGCCAACCCCCGGTGTGCGGAGCTTCCCTCCGCACTTCTGAGGAACGCCCCCGGCTTCCAGACAAGTCCACGCTCTCAGAGACAACCCCGCAAGCCCACCGACTTTCTGCGCCAGCCCCGGCACCCCAGAATCCTCACCTCCCAGGATTCCCAATGTCCCCATCAAGGTCCCACCTCCCAGAACCTTTCGACTTCCCAGAATCGGCCTGGGGACCCCTGCATCCCGCCAGGCACACCGAGACCGACCCTCCCCCACCCACAGTCCCATTCCCCGTTTCACAACCACCTCGCTGGTTCCTTCTCCAGGCGCGTGACTGACCCACTCCCCCCGCTCCTGGGGCATGGAGTTCGGGGCTAGGTGGGTTGCTTCTGGTGGCCCAAGTGGAGGCGCTCTCGCAAGGAAGGCCTGGCGTCCAGGCAGCTCGGTGCTCTCCGGGGCTGGGTAGTTGCAGGAGACTGGGCGCCGTGCCAAGACGCTCCCAGATCCGCTTGGGGCTCCTTCCCTTCTCCGCTCTTTCCCACCGGGGACTTCTGGGAAATGCGCGTGGAAAGCAGCGAACCTGTTTCTGTCTAATGTACGCGAGCCTTCCAAAGATGAGTGGGGTAAGACCCTGGACGCCCTGGAAGCTGCCCTGGCCCTGCACAAGTCCCTGAACCAGGCCCTTTTGCATCTGCATGCCCCGGGATCTGCCCACGCAGACCCCCACGTGTGGATCCCGCTCCTCCATGGCTCCCCACACGCAGACCTTCCTTGGGATGAAGCCTCCACCCTGAGACTTGACTCCCTTGGATTGTCCAGGGACATTCCTTGCCGTGCCTCGCTTCCCTTCCCACATCTGCCACCTTGGGACCTATGGCCTCCTGGCTTCTCTCCGGTAGAATTGTTCACTTCTCTGCTCTTCCTCAGCTCTGTGCCTTCCTGGAGAAGCATTTCCTAGATGAGGAGGTGAAACTGATCAACAAGAGGGGCGACCACATGACCAAGCTCGGCAGGCTTGCTGGCCCGCAGGCGGGGCGGGGCGATGTGGGGCGGGGCGGGGCGAGTCATCTCTTTGGAAGGCTCAGCCTCCAGCACCACTAGGGGTCTCTGGAGCCCAGAGGCCGTGGGCGTGGGGGAGGGCACCGTTCCCCCAGCGCGCGGGCTCCTGCCCGAGCCCCTCCAGCCAGGAGGCCTCTTGCTAACTGCCCTCGTGTAGCCCCCTAAGGAGCCCTGAGGCAAGGGTCAACCATAAAGCTCTAGGCAGCAGGTGCCGATGGTGTGTGTGTGCGTGTCTGGCGCCGGGACTCTAGAAGGGTTGAACCCTCCCCCCGTGGGTGGCGTGCTCTAGGCACTTCAGGCCCGAGCCATTTCTGACTCCAGGGAGGGTGGAGCTCAGTGGGTAGCAGGAAGCAGGCTGAGAGTTTTCCAGGGTAACAGCAAGCAGAAAGGGGTCCTGGGCACCTGGGAGTGACTATGGAAGTGAGCTCTGGAAAGCAAGCACAGGAGACTAGCTCTGAGGGCCGCTTCCCCCCTGCCCGCCCGCCCCTCGCCCGGGCTTGGAAGACATGAGGCCCGTCTTGAACGCTAGGGTCTTCCCCAATGTCAAGCACACACTCGGTAGCAACCACTCCTGAGGAGCTGAGCAGCTGGGAGCTTAAGATGGACGAGAAGTGCTGAGCTGGGGTTTTGGGTCTCGGTGGAGAAAGGAGAGGGGGAAAGTAGTGTTCCTATTCTCTACAGGGGAACGGAAGAAGCTTGCAGCATCTCGGGGCAAGCCGGCAAACTGCTGTGTCAGCTCTGACCCCCATGCCTTTGGTTTCTGGGAGAAGAGGAATCGGGAAGTGGCTGCTAGGTGCCGTGGGCTCAGATCCATGCCCTCTTGCTCTCCGTACACAACAGGATCTGGTTGCGGGGGTTCCTGTGTCTGGCACAAGGCCGATGACCCGGCACCCAAGACTCCTCACTCAGAGCTTCCTGTTCCCTTCCTTGGGGATGGTGTGCTCACACATGCACATGTGGCCTCGGGAGCCTAGAACCATGAGGGGAAAAGTGCTTGTCTTTCTTCTTTGCCCCTGAAAATAGAGCCATCTCAGCGGAGCCCCGGAGAGATGCGTCAAGCCAGTGCGCCGGACCTTGCTGCCGTGATGGAAATGGCCTCCATCTGTGCTGTAGCCACGTGTGAAGAAGGGCTACTGTGTGGAGCCTCCTTCATCACACAGCTCCTTCCCGCCCAAGAGAGCTTGAGCCGTGTGTTTGTCGCTTGCAAGTCCCAAGCAGGCAAACGAGGCCTCCCTTCCTTGAGAGAACACTGGCATTCCAGACAGCATTCCCAATCTCTCCAGGGCAGCAGGAGGAAAGGAGGCACTGGGAAGCCATGGGTCAGCAAGCGGGGGGAGGCTTGGAGGCTCTGAATCCAAGAGGAGGGAGGGGCCTGTGGAGAGGTCCACCAAGCCCCCATGCCCCCATGTTGGACGACACCTGGACTCCTTCGATAGAGATGGATTTTTTTTCTGGCCATTTCTGGACACACGCCTCAAGCACACCCATTCCGCCCTGCCACCCCCCAACCCCCTCCCCTGCCAAGCAAGCAGTGCACCGGCACACGTGAGGAGGGCCCTCCCCGTCACCAGAGCTTGGAGTTGGAAGAAACTCGAGGTGAACGCGGGGGTCTGCCACCCAGTGGGCTGAGCTCTGGATGGGAAGGGGATGGGAGGCGAGCCAGCCAGTGTAAGCTTCTAGGCTCAGCAGCCGGGCCTAGCACGCAAGTGGTCTCCTACCGGACTGAGCTGTTGGGGGGAAGACAGCCAGTTGCGTCCTGGGCAGGGGGGTTCCCCCGGAGGACACAGGAGTCGAGAGGGAGGCGCCAGAGTCTGGAGTCACGGGAGGGAGTTGAGAGACTCAGGGAACGAGTGGAGTCTGGTCGAGCAAGAAAAGGCCAGAGAGCGGTCCCGAGCCTCCTCCAGCAGGAATGAGGGCCCAAGGGGTTGTGCCACTCCTGGCGTGGCCAGAGTGGGGGTGTGTGGCGATGGGGCCTGGGTGGGCCCTGGCCCTCACAGAGGGGGTCGAGGCTGGGAGGAGGAATCCCCCAGCGAAGCTGAGCACCCAGGTGGGGCTGGAGCCCAGAACACCTGAGGGCCCTGTGCTGGAGCCTGAGTTCTGCGGCTCCAAAGGAGGACCTCCGCACCCGGGTATCCCAAGTCCCTGAAAATGTCCCGTCTCTGGACGGAGTGCCCCATTGGTCGAGGCCGTCCAGGGAGGCCAGCGCCTGGTGGCTCCCAGGCCAGGCTAGGGCCTGGCACGCTCGGCACGGTCTAGAATTGGCAAGCCAGCGAGAGCTCTACGAGGCCAGCCTGGAAGGCAGCTGGCAGGCTTTCCCGAAACCTCTGGCACTGCAGGGCCAATGGCCCTAGGTAGGCCCGCCTGACCAGGTGGCGGGACTTTGGTTGGCGAGGAATCCCCCTCTGAAGAGGGACCAGGCTCTTGGCTTGGACCAGGGGAGCGATGGGATGCAGCGAGGTTCTCACATCAGCCCCAGATCTGGCCCAGGGGTGCCCACCCCCACAGCCCCTCCTGCCAGGGTCCCCGCCCCTCCCCCTGCCTTCCAATGCAGCCGCCTGCCCTCCCCCTCCGGGAAGTGTGAGGAAGGAAGACTTCTCCTCCCACCCTGGCCCCTAGCGCTGGTAGTTGTGCTCCGACTTGCCGCCAGGGGGCGGCTTTGGCGCTCCTGTTTCTGCTTCTGTCTCTCGCACCGCTTTTGACGACGCGGGCGGGCGGAGATGAGAAAACGGCTGTCCAGGAGGCAAGAGAAGACGTTCTCTTCTAGCCCAGCCCCCAGCCAGCAGACTCCTCTCACGTCAGTGACCTCTTTCAAGCCCGTGGCCAGCTGGTGGCCTGTGGTGAGTGCATTCTGGAACCCTGCTCCCCCGCACCGCGTTTGTTTCCTTGGCAGCCGACACGCTCCCCGAAGTGCGTTCGGTGGCTTGGGGCAGGATGTGTAAGGGCCGCCCCCGTCCGGGCACTATGGCCGGCGGCGGCGGGGGGCAACTGCGAGTGGAGCCAAAGGCCCCCGCATCACAAATGGTTTCCCTCACCCCGCCCTCAGCCACGCCCCGGGCCCACCGTCTCCACGGCAACGAGGTGGGGCGGGGGCCCGGCGAGGCTCCTGGGGGCGGGCGGGAGGGGTGCTTCGCGTGCCAGTGCCAGGGAGGCGGTGGGCCCGGTGGCCCCGGCTGGCGGGGCGCTGGCGCCTCGCTCCCGCCCCCAGGCCCTGGCCAGACCCCCTGTGCCGATGAGCAGACCCACCCAAGATTTTGGAGTCCCTCTTCTACAGAGAGGAAAGGCCAAACGGTCCTTCTCTTTCGCTTCCCCATAGGCTTGAATGAGCATCTAGCCTCCCCATCTTAGGGAGGCTTTGAGCACGGCCCTCACACCTTCTAGAGAAGCTCTGAGCCCATTTGGTCTGCATTTGCCCTGAGTAGGCAAAGTTGATAGACTTTGCATTGTCCAACGGTTTCCTGGGACTGGAGTCGTTGCCATGGTTACCGAGGGCCGGGCTGCAGCCTCCTACCATCCCCCACCCACAAGTCTCCCGCCGCTGAGGTCATCTCTTCAGAGATAAAGAGCCTCCCACCCAGAGCCCACATCCCCCTAGGGAACTCTCAGCCTATCACACCTTCCCCTAGGACTGAGCCGGCCCTCCAGGTCCCCCACCCCACCTCAGGGAGTTGCCAGGGTCCTGGAACAGCCTGGGCAACTTCCCAATGAGCCTCCGTTGATCTCGCGGCGCCAACCCCCGGTGTGCGGAGCTTCCCTCCGCACTTCTGAGGAACGCCCCCGGCTTCCAGACAAGTCCACGCTCTCAGAGACAACCCCGCAAGCCCACCGACTTTCTGCGCCAGCCCCGGCACCCCAGAATCCTCACCTCCCAGGATTCCCAATGTCCCCATCAAGGTCCCACCTCCCAGAACCTTTCGACTTCCCAGAATCGGCCTGGGGACCCCTGCATCCCGCCAGGCACACCGAGACCGACCCTCCCCCACCCACAGTCCCATTCCCCGTTTCACAACCACCTCGCTGGTTCCTTCTCCAGGCGCGTGACTGACCCACTCCCCCCGCTCCTGGGGCATGGAGTTCGGGGATAGGTGGGTTGCTTCTGGTGGCCCAAGTGGAGGCGCTCTCGCAAGGAAGGCCTGGCGTCCAGGCAGCTCGGTGCTCTCCGGGGCTGGGTAGTTGCAGGAGACTGGGCGCCGTGCCAAGACGCTCCCAGATCCGCTTGGGGCTCCTTCCCTTCTCCGCTCTTTCCCACCGGGGACTTCTGGGAAATGCGCGTGGAAAGCAGCGAACCTGTTTCTGTCTAATGTACGCGAGCCTTCCAAAGATGAGTGGGGTAAGACCCTGGACGCCCTGGAAGCTGCCCTGGCCCTGCACAAGTCCCTGAACCAGGCCCTTTTGCATCTGCATGCCCCGGGATCTGCCCACGCAGACCCCCACGTGTGGATCCCGCTCCTCCATGGCTCCCCACACGCAGACCTTCCTTGGGATGAAGCCTCCACCCTGAGACTTGACTCCCTTGGATTGTCCAGGGACATTCCTTGCCGTGCCTCGCTTCCCACATCTGCCACCTTGGGACCTATGGCCTCCTGGCTTCTCTCCGGTAGAATTGTTCACTTCTCTGCTCTTCCTCAGCTCTGTGCCTTCCTGGAGAAGCATTTCCTAGATGAGGAGGTGAAACTGATCAACAAGAGGGGCGACCACATGACCAAGCTCGGCAGGCTTGCTGGCCCGCAGGCGGGGCGGGGCGATGTGGGGCGGGGCGGGGCGAGTCATCTCTTTGGAAGGCTCAGCCTCCAGCACCACTAGGGGTCTCTGGAGCCCAGAGGCCGTGGGCGTGGGGGAGGGCACCGTTCCCCCAGCGCGCGGGCTCCTGCCCGAGCCCCTCCAGCCGGGAGGCCTCTTGCTAACTGCCCTCGTGTAGCCCCCTAAGGAGCCCTGAGGCAAGGGTCAACCATAAAGCTCTAGGCAGCAGGTGCCGATGGTGTGTGTGTGCGTGTCTGGCGCCGGGACTCTAGAAGGGTTGAACCCTCCCCCCGTGGGTGGCGTGCTCTAGGCACTTCAGGCCCGAGCCATTTCTGACTCCAGGGAGGGTGGAGCTCAGTGGGTAGCAGGAAGCAGGCTGAGAGTTTTCCAGGGTAACAGCAAGCAGAAAGGGGTCCTGGGCACCTGGGAGTGACTATGGAAGTGAGCTCTGGAAAGCAAGCACAGGAGACTAGCTCTGAGGGCCGCTTCCCCCCTGCCCGCCCGCCCCTCGCCCGGGCTTGGAAGACATGAGGCCCGTCTTGAACGCTAGGGTCTTCCCCAATGTCAAGCACACACTCGGTAGCAACCACTCCTGAGGAGCTGAGCAGCTGGGAGCTTAAGATGGACAAGAAGTGCTGAGCTGGGGTTTTGGGTCTCGGTGGAGAAAGGAGAGGGGGAAAGTAGTGTTCCTATTCTCTACAGGGGAACGGAAGAAGCTTGCAGCATCTCGGGGCAAGCCGGCAAACTGCTGTGTCAGCTCTGACCCCCATGCCTTTGGTTTCTGGGAGAAGAGGAATCGGGAAGTGGCTGCTAGGTGCCGTGGGCTCAGATCCATGCCCTCTTGCTCTCCGTACACAACAGGATCTGGTTGCGGGGGTTCCTGTGTCTGGCACAAGGCCGATGACCCGGCACCCAAGACTCCTCACTCAGAGCTTCCTGTTCCCTTCCTTGGGGATGGTGTGCTCACACATGCACATGTGGCCTCGGGAGCCTAGAACCATGAGGGGAAAAGTGCTTGTCTTTCTTCTTTGCCCCTGAAAATAGAGCCATCTCAGCGGAGCCCCGGAGAGATGCGTCAAGCCAGTGCGCCGGACCTTGCTGCCGTGATGGAAATGGCCTCCATCTGTGCGGTAGCCACGTGTGAAGAAGGGCTACTGTGTGGAGCCTCCTTCATCACACAGCTCCTTCCCGCCCAAGAGAGCTTGAGCCGTGTGTTTGTCGCTTGCAAGTCCCAAGCAGGCAAACGAGGCCTCCCTTCCTTGAGAGAACACTGGCATTCCAGACAGCATTCCCAATCTCTCCAGGGCAGCAGGAGGAAAGGAGGCACTGGGAAGCCATGGGTCAGCAAGCGGGGGGAGGCTTGGAGGCTCTGAATCCAAGAGGAGGGAGGGGCCTGTGGAGAGGTCCACCAAGCCCCCATGCCCCCATGTTGGACGACACCTGGACTCCTTCGATAGAGATGGATTTTTTTTCTGGCCATTTCTGGACACACGCCTCAAGCACACCCATTCCGCCCTGCCACCCCCCAACCCCCTCCCCTGCCAAGCAAGCAGTGCACCGGCACACGTGAGGAGGGCCCTCCCCGTCACCAGAGCTTGGAGTTGGAAGAAACTCGAGGTGAACGCGGGGGTCTGCCACCCAGTGGGCTGAGCTCTGGATGGGAAGGGGATGGGAGGCGAGCCAGCCAGCGTAAGGTTCTAGGCTCAGCAGCCGGGCCTAGCACGCAAGTGGTCTCCTACCGGACTGAGCTGTTGGGGGGAAGACAGCCAGTTGCGTCCTGGGCAGGGGGGTTCCCCCGGAGGACACAGGAGTCGAGAGGGAGGCGCCAGAGTCTGGAGTCACGGGAGGGAGTTGAGAGACTCAGGGAACGAGTGGAGTCTGGTCGAGCAAGAAAAGGCCAGAGAGCGGTCCCGAGCATCCTCCAGCAGGAATGAGGGCCCAAGGGGTTGTGCCACTCCTGGCGTGGCCAGAGTGGGGGTGTGTGGCGATGGGGCCTGGGTGGGCCCCGGCCCTCACAGAGGGGGTCGAGGCTGGGAGGAGGAATCCCCCAGCGAAGCTGAGCACCCAGGTGGGGCTGGAGCCCAGAACACCTGAGGGCCCTGTGCTGGAGCCTGAGTTCTGCGGCTCCAAAGGAGGACCTCCGCACCCGGGTATCCCAAGTCCCTGAAAATGTCCCGTCTCTGGACGGAGTGCCCCATTGGTCGAGGCCGTCCAGGGAGGCCAGCGCCTGGTGGCTCCCAGGCCAGGCTAGGGCCTGGCACGCTCGGCACGGTCTAGAATTGGCAAGCCAGCGAGAGCTCTACGAGGCCAGCCTGGAAGGCAGCTGGCAGGCTTTCCCGAAACCTCTGGCACTGCAGGGCCAATGGCCCTAGGTAGGCCCGCCTGACCAGGTGGCGGGACTTTGGTTGCGGAGGAATCCCCCTCTGAAGAGGACCAGGCTCTTGGCTTGGACCAGGGGAGCGATGGGATGCAGCGAGGTTCTCACATCAGCCCCAGATCTGGCCCAGGGGTGCCCACCCCCACAGCCCCTCCTGCCAGGGTCCCCGCCCCTCCCCCTGCCTTCCAATGCAGCCGCCTGCCCTCCCCCTCCGGGAAGTGTGAGGAAGGAAGACTTCTCCTCCCACCCTGGCCCCTAGCGCTGGTAGTTGTGCTCCGACTTGCCGCCAGGGGGCGGCTTTGGCGCTCCTGTTTCTGCTTCTGTCTCTCGCACCGCTTTTGACGACGCGGGCGGGCGGAGATGAGAAAACGGCTGTCCAGGAGGCAAGAGAAGACGTTCTCTTCTAGCCCAGCCCCCAGCCAGCAGACTCCTCTCACGTCAGTGACCTCTTTCAAGCCCGTGGCCAGCTGGTGGCCTGTGGTGAGTGCATTCTGGAACCCTGCTCCCCCGCACCGCGTTTGTTTCCTTGGCAGCCGACACGCTCCCCGAAGTGCGTTCGGTGGCTTGGGGCAGGATGTGTAAGGGCCGCCCCCGTCCGGGCACTATGGCCGGCGGCGGCGGGGGGCAACTGCGAGTGGAGCCAAAGGCCCCCGCATCACAAATGGTTTCCCTCACCCCGCCCTCAGCCACGCCCCGTGCCCACCGTCTCCATGGCAACGAGGTGGGGCGGGGGCGGGGCGAGGCTCCTGGGGGCGGGCGGGAGGGGTGCCTCGCGTGCCAGTGCCAGGGAGGCGGTGGGCGCGGTGGCCCCGGCTGGCGGGGCGCTGGCGCCTCGCTCCCGCCCCCAGGCCCTGGCCAGACCCCCTGTGCCGATGAGCAGACCCACCCAAGATTTTGGAGTCCCTCTTCTACAGAGAGGAAAGGCCAAACGGTCCTTCTCTTTCGCTTCCCCATAGCTTGAATGAGCATCTAGCCTCCCCATCTTAGGGAGGCTTTGAGCACGGCCCTCACACCTTCTAGAGAAGCTCTGAGCCCATTTGGTCTGCATTTGCCCTGAGTAGGCAAAGTTGATAGACTTTGCATTGTCCAACGGTTTCCTGGGACTGGAGTCGTTGCCATGGTTACCGAGGGCCGGGCTGCAGCCTCCTACCATCCCCCCACCCACAAGTCTCCCGCCGCCCACATCCCCCTAGGGAACTCTCAGCCTATCACACCTTCCCTAGGACTGAGCCGGCCCTCCAGGTCCCCCCACCCACCTCAGGGAGTTGCCAGGGTCCTGGAACAGCCTGGGCAACTTCCCAATGAGCCTCCGTTGATCTCGCGGCGCCAACCCCCGGTGTGCGGAGCTTCCCTCCGCACTTCTGAGGAACGCCCCCGGCTTCCAGACAAGTCCACGCTCTCAGAGACAACCCCGCAAGCCCACCGACTTTCTGCGCCAGCCCCGGCACCCCAGAATCCTCACCTCCCAGGATTCCAATGTCCCCATCAAGGTCCCACCTCCCAGAACCTTTCGACTTCCCAGAATCGGCCTGGGGACCCCTGCATCCCGCCAGGCACACCGAGACCGACCCTCCCCCACCCACAGTCCCATTCCCCGTTTCACAACCACCTCGCTGGTTCCTTCTCCAGGCGCGTGACTGACCCACTCCCCCCGCTCCTGGGCATGGAGTTCGGGGCTAGGTGGGTTGCTTCTGGTGGCCCAAGTGGAGGCGCTCTCGCAAGGAAGGCCTGGCGTCCAGGCAGCTCGGTGCTCTCCGGGGCTGGGTAGTTGCAGGAGACTGGGCGCCGTGCCAAGACGCTCCCAGATCCGCTTGGGGCTCCTTCCCTTCTCCGCTCTTTCCCACCGGGGACTTCTGGGAAATGCGCGTGGAAAGCAGCGAACCTGTTTCTGTCTAATGTACGCGAGCCTTCCAAAGATGAGTGGGGTAAGACCCTGGACGCCCTGGAAGCTGCCCTGGCCCTGCACAAGTCCCTGAACCAGGCCCTTTTGCATCTGCATGCCCCGGGATCTGCCCACGCAGACCCCCACGTGTGGATCCCGCTCCTCCATGGCTCCCCCACACGCAGACCTTCCTTGGGATGAAGCCTCCACCCTGAGACTTGACTCCCTTGGATTGTCCAGGGACATTCCTTGCCGTGCCTCGCTTCCCTTCCCACATCTGCCACCTTGGGACCTATGGCCTCCTGGCTTCTCTCCGGTAGAATTGTTCACTTCTCTGCTCTTCCTCAGCTCTGTGCCTTCCTGGAGAAGCATTTCCTAGATGAGGAGGTGAAACTGATCAACAAGAGGGGCGACCACATGACCAAGCTCGGCAGGCTTGCTGGCCCGCAGGCGGGGCGGGGCGATGTGGGGCGGGGCGGGGCGAGTCATCTCTTTGGAAGGCTCAGCCTCCAGCACCACTAGGGGTCTCTGGAGCCCAGAGGCCGTGGGCGTGGGGGAGGGCACCGTTCCGCCAGCGCGCGGGCTCCTGCCCGAGCCCCTCCAGCAGGAGGCCTCTTGCTAACTGCCCTCGTGTAGCCCCCTAAGGAGCCCTGAGGCAAGGGTCAACCATAAAGCTCTAGGCAGCAGGTGCCGATGGTGTGTGTGTGCGTGTCTGGCGCTGGGACTCTAGAAGGGTTGAACCCTCCCCCCGTGGGTGGCGTGCTCTAGGCACTTCAGGCCCGAGCCATTTCTGACTCCAGGGAGGGTGGAGCTCAGTGGGTAGCAGGAAGCAGGCTGAGAGTTTTCCAGGGTAACAGCAAGCAGAAAGGGGTCCTGGGCACCTGGGAGTGACTATGGAAGTGAGCTCTGGAAAGCAAGCACAGGAGACTAGCTCTGAGGGCCGCTTCCCCCTGCCCGCCCGCCCCTCGCCGGGGCTTGGAAGAGATGAGGCCCGTCTTGAACGCTAGGGTCTTCCCCAATGTCAAGCACACACTCGGTAGCAACCACTCCTGAGGAGCTGAGCAGCTGGGAGCTTAAGATGGACGAGAAGTGCTGAGCTGGGGTTTTGGGTCTCGGTGGAGAAAGGAGAGGGGGAAAGTAGTGTTCCTATTCTCTACAGGGGAACGGAAGAAGCTTGCAGCATCTCGGGGCAAGCCGGCAAACTGCTGTGTCAGCTCTGACCCCCATGCCTTTGGTTTCTGGCAGAAGAGGAATCGGGAAGTGGCTGCTAGGTGCCGTGGGCTCAGATCCATGCCCTCTTGCTCTCCGTACACAAGAGGATCTGTTTGCGGGGGTTCCTGTGTCTGGCACAAGGCCGATGACCCGGCACCCAAGACTCCTCACTCAGAGCTTCCTGTTCCCTTCCTTGGGGATGGTGTGCTCACACATGCACATGTGGCCTCGGGAGCCTAGAACCATGAGGGGAAAAGTGCTTGTCTTTCTTCTTTGCCCCTGAAAATAGAGCCATCTCAGCGGAGCCCCGGAGAGATGCGTCAAGCCAGTGCGCCGGACCTTGCTGCCGTGATGGAAATGGCCTCCATCTGTGCTGTAGCCACGTGTGAAGAAGGGCTACTGTGTGGAGCCTCCTTCATCACACAGCTCCTTCCCGCCCAAGAGAGCTTGAGCCGTGTGTTTGTCGCTTGCAAGTCCAAGCAGGCAAACGAGGCCTCCCTTCCTTGAGAGAACACTGGCATTCCAGACAGCATTCCCAATCTCTCCAGGGCAGCAGGAGGAAAGGAGGCACTGGGAAGCCATGGGTCAGCAAGCGGGGGAGGCTTGGAGGCTCTGAATCCAAGAGGAGGGAGGGGCCTGTGGAGAGGTCCACCAAGCCCCCATGCCCCCATGTTGGACGACACCTGGACTCCTTCGATAGAGATGGATTTTTTTTCTGGCCATTTCTGGACACACGCCTCAAGCACACCCATTCCGCCCTGCCACCCCCCAACCCCCTCCCCTGCCAAGCAAGCAGTGCACCGGCACACGTGAGGAGGGCCCTCCCCGTCACCAGAGCTTGGAGTTGGAAGAAACTCGAGGTGAACGCGGGGGTCTGCCACCCAGTGGGCTGAGCTCTGGATGGGAAGGGGATGGGAGGCGAGCCAGCCAGCGTAAGGTTCTAGGCTCAGCAGCCGGGCCTAGCACGCAAGTGGTCTCCTACCGGACTGAGCTGTTGGGGGGAAGACAGCCAGTTGCGTCCTGGGCAGGGGGGTTACCCGGAGGACACAGGAGTCGAGAGGGAGGCGCCAGAGTCTGGAGTCACGGGAGGGAGTTGAGAGACTCAGGGAACGAGTGGAGTCTGGTCGAGCAAGAAAAGGCCAGAGAGCGGTCCCGAGCATCCTCCAGCAGGAATGAGGGCCCAAGGGGTTGTGCCACTCCTGGCGTGGCCAGAGTGGGGGTGTGTGGCGATGGGGCCTGGGTGGGCCCCGGCCCTCACAGAGGGGGTCGAGGCTGGGAGGAGGAATCCCCCAGCGAAGCTGAGCACCCAGGTGGGGCTGGAGCCCAGAACACCTGAGGGCCCTGTGCTGGAGCCTGAGTTCTGCGGCTCCAAAGGAGGACCTCCGCACCCGGGTATCCACCAAGTCCCTGAAAATGTCCCGTCTCTGGACGGAGTGCCCCATTGGTCGAGGCCGTCCAGGGAGGCCAGCGCCTGGTGGCTCCCAGGCCAGGCTAGGGCCTGGCACGCTCTGCACGGTCTAGAATTGGCAAGCCAGCGAGAGCTCTACGAGGCCAGCCTGGAAGGCAAGCTGGCAGGCTTTCCCGAAACCTCTGGCACTGCAGGGCCAATGGCCCTAGGTAGGCCCGCCTGACCAGGTGGCGGGACTTTGGTTGGCGAGGAATCCCCCTCTGAAGAGGGACCAGGCTCTTGGCTTGGACCAGGGGAGCGATGGGATGCAGCGAGGTTCTCACATCAGCCCCAGATCTGGCCCAGGGTGCCCACCCCACAGCCCCTCCTGCCAGGGTCCCCCGCCCCTCCCCCTGCCTTCCAATGCAGCCGCCTGCCCTCCCCCTCCGGGAAGTGTGAGGAAGGAAGACTTCTCCTCCCACCCTGGCCCCTAGCGCTGGTAGTTGGGCTCCGACTTGCCGCCAGGGGGCGGCTTTGGCGCTCCTGTTCTTCTGCTTCTGTCTCTCGCACCGCTTTTGACGACGCGGGCGGGCGGAGATGAGAAAACAGCTGTCCAGGAGGCAAGAGAAGACGTTCTCTTCTAGCCCAGCCCCCAGCCAGCAGACTCCTCTCACGTCAGTGACCTCTTTCAAGCCCGTGGCCAGCTGGTGGCCTGTGGTGAGTGCATTCTGGAACCCTGCTCCCCCGCACCGCGTTTGTTTCCTTGGCAGCCGACACGCTCCCCGAAGTGCGTTCGGTGGCTTGGGGCAGGATGTGTAAGGGCCGCCCCCGTCCGGGCACTATGGCCGGCGGCGGCGGGGGGCAACTGCGAGTGGAGCCAAAGGCCCCCGCATCACAAATGGTTTCCCTCACCCCGCCCTCAGCCACGCCCCGGGCCCACCGTCTCCACGGCAACGAGGTGGGGCGGGGGCGGGGCGAGGCTCCTGGGGGCGGGCGGGAGGGTGCCTCGCGTGCCAGTGCCAGGGAGGCGGTGGGCGCGGTGGCCCCCGCTGGCGGGGCGCTGGCGCCTCGCTCCCGCCCCCAGGCCCTGGCCAGACCCCCTGTGCCGATGAGCAGACCCACCCAAGATTTTGGAGTCCCTCTTCTACAGAGAGGAAAGGCCAAACGGTCCTTCTCTTTCGCTTCCCCATAGGCTTGAATGAGCATCTAGCCTCCCCATCTTAGGAGGCTTTGAGCACGGCCCTCACACCTTCTAGAGAAGCTCTGAGCCCATTTGGTCTGCATTTGCCCTGAGTAGGCAAAGTTGATAGACTTTGCATTGTCCAACGGTTTCCTGGGACTGGAGTCGTTGCCATGGTTACCGAGGGCCGGGCTGCAGCCTCCTACCATCCCCCACCCACAAGTCTCCCGCCGCCCACATCCCCCTAGGGAACTCTCAGCCTATCACACCTTCCCCTAGGACTGAGCCGGCCCTCCAGGTCCCCCAGCCCACCTCAGGGAGTTGCCAGGGTCCTGGAACAGCCTGGGCAACTTCCCAATGAGCCTCCGTTGATCTCGCAGCGCCAACCCCCGGTGTGCGGAGCTTCCCTCCGCACTTCTGAGGAACGCCCCCGGCTTCCAGACAAGTCCACGCTCTCAGAGACAACCCCGCAAGCCCACCGACTTTCTGCGCCAGCCCCGGCACCCCAGAATCCTCACCTCCCAGGATTCCCAATGTCCCCATCAAGGTCCCACCTCCCAGAACCTTTCGACTTCCCAGAATCCACCTGGGGACCCCTGCATCCCTCCAGGCACACCGAGACAGACCCTCCCCCATCCACAGTCCCATTCCCCGTTTCACAACCACCTCGCTGGTTCCTTCTCCAGGCGCGTGACTGACCCACTCCCCCCGCTCCTGGGGCATGGAGTTCGGGGCTAGGTGGGTTGCTTCTGGTGGCCAAGTGGAGGCGCTCTCGCAAGGAAGGCCTGGCGTCCAGGCAGCTCGGTGCTCTCCGGGGCTGGGTAGTTGCAGGAGACTGGGCGCCGTGCCAAGACGCTCCCAGATCCGCTTGGGGCTCCTTCCCTTCTCCGCTCTTTCCCACCGGGGACTTCTGGGAAATGCGCGTGGAAAGCAGCGAACCTGTTTCTGTCTAATGTACGCGAGCCTTCCAAAGATGAGTGGGGTAAGACCCTGGACGCCCTGGGGGAAAGCTGCCCTGGCCCTGCACAAGTCCCTGAACCAGGCCCTTTTGCATCTGCATGCCCCGGGATCTGCCCACGCAGACCCCCACGTGTGGATCCCGCTCCTCCATGGCTCCCCACACGCAGACCTTCCTTGGGATGAAGCCTCCACCCTGAGACTTGACTCCCTTGGATTGTCCAGGGACATTCCTTGCCGTGCCTCGCTTCCCTTCCCACATCTGCCACCTTGGGACCTATGGCCTCCTGGCTTCTCTCCGGTAGAATTGTTCACTTCTCTGCTCTTCCTCAGCTCTGTGCCTTCCTGGAGAAGCATTTCCTAGATGAGGAGGTGAAACTGATCAACAAGAGGGGCGACCACATGACCAAGCTCGGCAGGCTTGCTGGCCCGCAGGCGGGGCGGGGCGATGTGGGGCGGGGCGGGGCGAGTCATCTCTTTGGAAGGCTCAGCCTCCAGCACCACTAGGGGTCTCTGGAGCCCAGAGGCCGTGGGCGTGGGGGAGGGCACCGTTCCGCCAGCGCGCGGGCTCCTGCCCGAGCCCCTCCAGCCAGGAGGCCTCTTGCTAACTGCCCTCGTGTAGCCCCCTAAGGAGCCCTGAGGCAAGGGTCAACCATAAAGCTCTAGGCAGCAGGTGCCGATGGTGTGTGTGTGCGTGTCTGGCGCTGGGACTCTAGAAGGGTTGAACCCTCCCCCCGTGGGTGGCGTGCTCTAGGCACTTCAGGCCCGAGCCATTTCTGACTCCAGGAGGGTGGAGCTCAGTGGGTAGCAGGAAGCAGGCTGAGAGTTTTCCAGGGTAACAGCAAGCAGAAAGGGGTCCTGGGCACCTGGGAGTGACTATGGAAGTGAGCTCTGGAAAGCAAGCACAGGAGACTAGCTCTGAGGGCCGCTTCCCCCCTGCCCGCCCGCCCCTCGCCGGGGCTTGGAAGAGATGAGGCCCGTCTTGAACGCTAGGGTCTTCCCCAATGTCAAGCACACACTCGGTAGCAACCACTCCTGAGGAGCTGAGCAGCTGGGGAGCTTAAGATGGACGAGAAGTGCTGAGCTGGGGTTTTGGGTCTCGGTGGAGAAAGGAGAGGGGGAAAGTAGTGTTCCTATTCTCTACAGGGGAACGGAAGAAGCTTGCAGCATCTCGGGGCAAGCCGGCAAACTGCTGTGTCAGCTCTGACCCCCATGCCTTTGGTTTCTGGCAGAAGAGGAATCGGGAAGTGGCTGCTAGGTGCTGTGGGCTCAGATCCATGCCCTCTTGCTCTCCGTACACAAGAGGATCTGTTTGCGGGGGTTCCTGTGTCTGGCACAAGGCCGATGACCCGGCACCCAAGACTCCTCACTCAGAGCTTCCTGTTCCCTTCCTTGGGGATGGTGTGCTCACACATGCACATGTGGCCTCGGAGCTAGAACCATGAGGGGAAAAGTGCTTGTCTTTCTTCTTTGCCCCTGAAAATAGAGCCATCTCAGCGGAGCCCCGGAGAGATGCGTCAAGCCAGTGCGCCGGACCTTGCTGCCGTGATGGAAATGGCCTCCATCTGTGCGGTAGCCACGTGTGAAGAAGGGCTACTGTGTGGAGCCTCCTTCATCACACAGCTCCTTCCCGCCCAAGAGAGCTTGAGCCGTGTGTTTGTCGCTTGCAAGTCCCAAGCAGGCAAACGAGGCCTCCCTTCCTTGAGAGAACACTGGCATTCCAGACAGTATTCCAATCTCTCCAGGGCAGCAGGAGGAAAGGAGGCACTGGGAAGCCATGGGTCAGCAAGCGGGGGGAGGCTTGGAGGCTCTGAATCCAAGAGGAGGGAGGGGCCTGTGGAGAGGTCCACCAAGCCCCCATGCCCCCATGTTGGACGACACCTGGACTCCTTCGATAGAGATGGATTTTTTTTCTGGCCATTTCTGGACACACGCCTCAAGCACACCCATTCCGCCCTGCCACCCCCAACCCCCTCCCCTGCCAAGCAAGCAGTGCACCGGCACACGTGAGGAGGGCCCTCCCCGTCACCAGAGCTTGGAGTTGGAAGAAACTCGAGGTGAACGCGGGGGTCTGCCACCCAGTGGGCTGAGCTCTGGATGGGAAGGGGATGGGAGGTGAGCCAGCCAGCGTAAGGTTCTAGGCTCAGCAGCCGGGCCTAGCACGCAAGTGGTCTCCTACCGGACTGAGCTGTTGGGGGAAGACAGCCAGTTGCGTCCTGGGCAGGGGGGGTTCCCCCGAGGACACAGGAGTCGAGAGGAGGCGCCAGAGTCTGGAGTCACGGGAGGGAGTTGAGAGACTCAGGGAACGAGTGGAGTCTGGTCGAGCAAGAAAAGGCCAGAGAGCGGTCCCGAGCATCCTCCAGCAGGAATGAGGGCCCAAGGGGTTGTGCCACTCCTGGCGTGGGCCAGAGTGGGGGTGTGTGGCGATGGGGCTGGGTGGGCCCCGGCCCTCACAGAGGGGGTCGAGGCTGGGAGGAGGAATCCCCCCAGCGAAGCTGAGCACCCAGGTGGGGCTGGAGCCCAGAACACCTGAGGGCCCTGTGCTGGAGCCTGAGTTCTGCGGCTCCAAAGGAGGACCTCCGCACCCGGGTATCCCAAGTCCCTGAAAATGTCCCGTCTCTGGACGGAGTGCCCCATTGGTTGAGGCCGTCCAGGGAGGCCAGCGCCTGGTGGCTCCCAGGCCAGGCTAGGGCCTGGCACGCTCGGCACGGTCTAGAATTGGCAAGCCAGCTAGAGCTCTACGAGGCCAGCCTGGAAGGCAGCTGGCAGGCTTTCCCGAAACCTCTGGCACTGCAGGGCCAATGGCCCTAGGTAGGCCCGCCTGACCAGGTGGCGGGACTTTGGTTGGCGAGGAATCCCCCTCTGAAGAGGGACCAGGCTCTTGGCTTGGACCAGGGGAGCGATGGGATGCAGCGAGGTTCTCACATCAGCCCCAGATCTGGCCCAGGGGTGCCCACCCCCACAGCCCCTCCTGCCAGGGTCCCCGCCCCTCCCCCTGCCTTCCAATGCAGCCGCCTGCCCTCCCCCTCCGGGAAGTGTGAGGAAGGAAGACTTCTCCTCCCACCCTGGCCCCTAGCGCTGGTAGTTGGGCTCCGACTTGCCGCCAGGGGGCGGCTTTGGCGCTCCTGTTTCTGCTTCTGTCTCTCGCACCGCTTTTGACGACGCGGGCGGGCGGAGATGAGAAAACAGCTGTCCAGGAGGCAAGAGAAGACGTTCTCTTCTAGCCCAGCCCCCAGCCAGCAGACTCCTCTCACGTCAGTGACCTCTTTCAAGCCCGTGGCCAGCTGGTGGCCTGTGGTGAGTGCATTCTGGAACCCTGCTCCCCCGCACCGCGTTTGTTTCCTTGGCAGCCGACACGCTCCCCGAAGTGCGTTCGGTGGCTTGGGGCAGGATGTGTAAGGGCCGCCCCCGTCCGGGCACTATGGCCGGCGGCGGCGGGGGGCAACTGCGAGTGGAGCCAAAGGCCCCCGCATCACAAATGGTTTCCCTCACCCCGCCCTCAGCCACGCCCCGGGCCCACCGTCTCCACGGCAACGAGGTGGGGCGGGGGCGGGGCGAGGCTCCTGGGGGCGGGCGGGAGGGGTGCCTCGCGTGCCAGTGCCAGGGAGGCGGTGGGCGCGGTGGCCCCGGCTGGCGGGGCGCTGGCGCCTCGCTCCCGCCCCCAGGCCCTGGCCAGACCCCCTGTGCCGATGAGCAGACCCACCCAAGATTTTGGAGTCCCTCTTCTACAGAGAGGAAAGGCCAAACGGTCCTTCTCTTTCGCTTCCCCATAGGCTTGAATGAGCATCTAGCCTCCCCATCTTAGGGAGGCTTTGAGCACGGCCCTCACACCTTCTAGAGAAGCTCTGAGCCCATTTGGTCTGCATTTGCCCTGAGTAGGCAAAGTTGATAGACTTTGCATTGTCCAACGGTTTCCTGGGACTGGAGTCGTTGCCATGGTTACCGAGGGCCGGGCTGCAGCCTCCTACCATCCCCCACCCACAAGTCTCCCGCCGCCCACATCCCCCTAGGGAACTCTCAGCCTATCACACCTTCCCCTAGGACTGAGCCGGCCCTCCAGGTCCCCCAGCCCACCTCAGGGAGTTGCCAGGGTCCTGGAACAGCCTGGGCAACTTCCCAATGAGCCTCCGTTGATCTCGCAGCGCCAACCCCCGGTGTGTGGGGCTTCCCTCCGCACTTCTGAGGAACGCCCCCGGCTTCCAGACAAGTCCACGCTCTCAGAGACAACCCCGCAAGCCCACCGACTTTCTGCGCCAGCCCCGGCACCCCAGAATCCTCACCTCCCAGGATTCCCAATGTCCCCATCAAGGTCCCACCTCCCAGAACCTTTCGACTTCCCAGAATCCACCTGGGGACCCCTGCATCCCTCCAGGCACACCGAGACAGACCCTCCCCCACCCACAGTCCCATTCCCCGTTTCACAACCATCTCGCTGGTTCCTTCTCCAGGCGCGTGACTGACCCACTCCCCCCGCTCCTGGGCCATGGAGTTCGGGGCTAGGTGGGTTGCTTCTGGTGGCCCAAGTGGAGGCGCTCTCGCAAGGAAGGCCTGGCGTCCAGGCAGCTCGGTGCTCTCCGGGGCTGGGTAGTTGCAGGAGACTGGGCGCCGTGCCAAGACGCTCCCAGATCCGCTTGGGGCTCCTTCCCTTCTCCGCTCTTTCCCACCGGGGACTTCTGGGAAATGCGCGTGGAAAGCAGCGAACCTGTTTCTGTCTAATGTACGCGAGCCTTCCAAAGATGAGTGGGGTAAGACCCTGGACGCCCTGGAAGCTGCCCTGGCCCTGCACAAGTCCCTGAACCAGGCCCTTTTGCATCTGCATGCCCCGGGATCTGCCCACGCAGACCCCCACGTGTGGATCCCGCTCCTCCATGGCTCCCCACACGCAGACCTTCCTTGGGATGAAGCCTCCACCCTGAGACTTGACTCCCTTGGATTGTCCAGGGACATTCCTTGCCGTGCCTCGCTTCCCTTCCCACATCTGCCACCTTGGGACCTATGGCCTCCTGGCTTCTCTCCGGTAGAATTGTTCACTTCTCTGCTCTTCCTCAGCTCTGTGCCTTCCTGGAGAAGCATTTCCTAGATGAGGAGGTGAAACTGATCAACAAGAGGGGCGACCACATGACCAAGCTCGGCAGGCTTGCTGGCCCGCAGGCGGGGCGGGGCGATGTGGGGCGGGGCGGGGCGAGTCATCTCTTTGGAAGGCTCAGCCTCCAGCACCACTAGGGGTCTCTGGAGCCCAGAGGCCGTGGGCGTGGGGGAGGGCACCGTTCCCCCAGCGCGCGGGCTCCTGCCCGAGCCCCTCCAGCCAGGAGGCCTCTTGCTAACTGCCCTCGTGTAGCCCCCTAAGGAGCCCTGAGGCAAGGGTCAACCATAAAGCTCTAGGCAGCAGGTGCCGATGGTGTGTGTGTGCGTGTCTGGCGCCGGGACTCTAGAAGGGTTGAACCCTCCCCCCGTGGGTGGCGTGCTCTAGGCACTTCAGGCCCGAGCCATTTCTGACTCCAGGGAGGGTGGAGCTCAGTGGGTAGCAGGAAGCAGGCTGAGAGTTTTCCAGGGTAACAGCAAGCAGAAAGGGGTCCTGGGCACCTGGGAGTGACTATGGAAGTGAGCTCTGGAAAGCAAGCACAGGAGACTAGCTCTGAGGGCCGCTTCCCCCCTGCCCGCCCGCCCCTCGCCCGGGCTTGGAAGAGATGAGGCCCGTCTTGAACGCTAGGGTCTTCCCCAATGTCAAGCACACACTCGGTAGCAACCACTCCTGAGGAGCTGAGCAGCTGGGAGCTTAAGATGGACGAGAAGTGCTGAGCTGGGGTTTTGGGTCTCGGTGGAGAAAGGAGAGGGGGAAAGTAGTGTTCCTATTCTCTACAGGGGAACGGAAGAAGCTTGCAGCATCTCGGGGCAAGCCGGCAAACTGCTGTGTCAGCTCTGACCCCCATGCCTTTGGTTTCTGGCAGAAGAGGAATCGGGAAGTGGCTGCTAGGTGCCGTGGGCTCAGATCCATGCCCTCTTGCTCTCCGTACACAACAGGATCTGTTTGCGGGGGTTCCTGTGTCTGGCACAAGGCCGATGACCCGGCACCCAAGACTCCTCACTCAGAGCTTCCTGTTCCCTTCCTTGGGGATGGTGTGCTCACACATGCACATGTGGCCTCGGGAGCCTAGAACCATGAGGGGAAAAGTGCTTGTCTTTCTTCTTTGCCCCTGAAAATAGAGCCATCTCAGCGGAGCCCCGGAGAGATGCGTCAAGCCAGTGCGCCGGACCTTGCTGCCGTGATGGAAATGGCCTCCATCTGTGCGGTAGCCACGTGTGAAGAAGGGCTACTGTGTGGAGCCTCCTTCATCACACAGCTCCTTCCCGCCCAAGAGAGCTTGAGCCGTGTGTTTGTCGCTTGCAAGTCCCAAGCAGGCAAACGAGGCCTCCCTTCCTTGAGAGAACACTGGCATTCCAGACAGCATTCCCAATCTCTCCAGGGCAGCAGGAGGAAAGGAGGCACTGGGAAGCCATGGGTCAGCAAGCGGGGGGAGGCTTGGAGGCTCTGAATCCAAGAGGAGGGAGGGGCCTGTGGAGAGGTCCACCAAGCCCCCATGCCCCCATGTTGGACGACACCTGGACTCCTTCGATAGAGATGGATTTTTTTTCTGGCCATTTCTGGACACACGCCTCAAGCACACCCATTCCGCCCTGCCACCCCCCAACCCCCTCCCCTGCCAAGCAAGCAGTGCACCGGCACACGTGAGGAGGGCCCTCCCCGTCACCAGAGCTTGGAGTTGGAAGAAACTCGAGGTGAACGCGGGGGTCTGCCACCCAGTGGGCTGAGCTCTGGATGGGAAGGGGATGGGAGGCGAGCCAGCCAGCGTAAGGTTCTAGGCTCAGCAGCCGGGCCTAGCACGCAAGTGGTCTCCTACCGGACTGAGCTGTTGGGGGGAAGACAGCCAGTTGCGTCCTGGGCAGGGGGGTTCCCCCGGAGGACACAGGAGTCGAGAGGGAGGCGCCAGAGTCTGGAGTCACGGGAGGGAGTTGAGAGACTCAGGGAACGAGTGGAGTCTGGTCGAGCAAGAAAAGGCCAGAGAGCGGTCCCGAGCATCCTCCAGCAGGAATGAGGGCCCAAGGGGTTGTGCCACTCCTGGCGTGGCCAGAGTGGGGGTGTGTGGCGATGGGGCCTGGGTCGGCCCCGGCCCTCACAGAGGGGGTCGAGGCTGGGAGGAGGAATCCCCCAGCGAAGCTGAGCACCCAGGTGGGGCTGGAGCCCAGAACACCTGAGGGCCCTGTGCTGGAGCCTGAGTTCTGCGGCTCCAAAGGAGGACCTCCGCACCCGGGTATCCCAAGTCCCTGAAAATGTCCCGTCTCTGGACGGAGTGCCCCATTGGTCGAGGCCGTCCAGGGAGGCCAGCGCCTGGTGGCTCCCAGGCCAGGCTAGGGCCTGGCACGCTCTGCACGGTCTAGAATTGGCAAGCCAGCGAGAGCTCTACGAGGCCAGCCTGGAAGGCAGCTGGCAGGCTTTCCCGAAACCTCTGGCACTGCAGGGCCAATGGCCCTAGGTAGGCCCGCCTGACCAGGTGGCGGGACTTTGGTTGGCGAGGAATCCCCCTCTGAAGAGGGACCAGGCTCTTGGCTTGGACCAGGGGAGCGATGGGATGCAGCGAGGTTCTCACATCAGCCCCAGATCTGGCCCAGGGGTGCCCACCCCCACAGCCCCTCCTGCCAGGGTCCCCGCCCCTCCCCCTGCCTTCCAATGCAGCCGCCTGCCCTCCCCCTCCGGGAAGTGTGAGGAAGGAAGACTTCTCCTCCCACCCTGGCCCCTAGCGCTGGTAGTTGGGCTCCGACTTGCCGCCAGGGGGCGGCTTTGGCGCTCCTGTTTCTGCTTCTGTCTCTCGCACCGCTTTTGACGACGCGGGCGGGCGGAGATGAGAAAACAGCTGTCCAGGAGGCAAGAGAAGACGTTCTCTTCTAGCCCAGCCCCCAGCCAGCAGACTCCTCTCACGTCAGTGACCTCTTTCAAGCCCGTGGCCAGCTGGTGGCCTGTGGTGAGTGCATTCTGGAACCCTGCTCCCCCGCACCGCGTTTGTTTCCTTGGCAGCCGACACGCTCCCCGAAGTGCGTTCGGTGGCTTGGGGCAGGATGTGTAAGGGCCACCCCCGTCCGGGCACTATGGCCGGCGGCGGCGGGGGGCAACTGCGAGTGGAGCCAAAGGCCCCCGCATCACAAATGGTTTCCCTCACCCCGCCCTCAGCCACGCCCCGGGCCCACCGTCTCCACGGCAACGAGGTGGGGCGGGGGCGGGGCGAGGCTCCTGGGGGCGGGCGGGAGGGGTGCCTCGCGTGCCAGTGCCAGGGAGGCGGTGGGCGCGGTGGCCCCGGCTGGCGGGGCGCTGGCGCCTCGCTCCCGCCCCCAGGCCCTGGCCAGACCCCCTGTGCCGATGAGCAGACCCACCCAAGATTTTGGAGTCCCTCTTCTACAGAGAGGAAAGGCCTTCTCTTTCGCTTCCCCATAGGCTTGAATGAGCATCTAGCCTCCCCATCTTAGGGAGGCTTTGAGCACGGCCCTCACACCTTCTAGAGAAGCTCTGAGCCCATTTGGTCTGCATTTGCCCTGAGTAGGCAAAGTTGATAGACTTTGCATTGTCCAACGGTTTCCTGGGACTGGAGTCGTTGCCATGGTTACCGAGGGCCGGGCTGCAGCCTCCTACCATCCCCCACCCACAAGTCTCCCGCCTCCCACATCCCCCTAGGGAACTCTCAGCCTATCACACCTTCCCCTAGGACTGAGCCGGCCCTCCAGGTCCCCCAGCCCACCTCAGGGAGTTGCCAGGGTCCTGGAACAGCCTGGGCAACTTCCCAATGAGCCTCCGTTGATCTCGCAGCGCCAACCCCCGGTGTGCGGAGCTTCCCTCCGCACTTCTGAGGAACGCCCCCGGCTTCCAGACAAGTCCACGCTCTCAGAGACAACCCCGCAAGCCCACCGACTTTCTGCGCCAGCCCCGGCACCCCAGAATCCTCACCTCCCAGGATTCCCAATGTCCCCATCAAGGTCCCACCTCCCAGAACCTTTCGACTTCCCAGAATCCACCTGGGGACCCCTGCATCCCTCCAGGCACACCGAGACAGACCCTCCCCCACCCACAGTCCCATTCCCCGTTTCACAACCACCTCGCTGGTTCCTTCTCCAGGCGCGTGACTGACCCACTCCCCCCGCTACTGGGGCATGGAGTTCGGGGCTAGGTGGGTTGCTTCTGGTGGCCCAAGTGGAGGCGCTCTCGCAAGGAAGGCCTGGCGTCCAGGCAGCTCGGTGCTCTCCGGGGCTGGGTAGTTGCAGGAGACTGGGCGCCGTGCCAAGACGCTCCCAGATCCGCTTGGGGCTCCTTCCCTTCTCCGCTCTTTCCCACCGGGGACTTCTGGGAAATGCGCGTGGAAAGCAGCGAACCTGTTTCTGTCTAATGTACGCGAGCCTTCCAAAGATGAGTGGGGTAAGACCCTGGACGCCCTGGAAGCTGCCCTGGCCCTGCACAAGTCCCTGAACCAGGCCCTTTTGCATCTGCATGCCCCGGGATCTGCCCACGCAGACCCCCACGTGTGGATCCCGCTCCTCCATGGCTCCCCACACGCAGACCTTCCTTGGGATGAAGCCTCCACCCTGAGACTTGACTCCCTTGGATTGTCCAGGGACATTCCTTGCCGTGCCTCGCTTCCTTTCCCACATCTGCCACCTTGGGACCTATGGCCTCCTGGCTTCTCTCCGGTAGAATTGTTCACTTCTCTGCTCTTCCTCAGCTCTGTGCCTTCCTGGAGAAGCATTTCCTAGATGAGGAGGTGAAACTGATCAACAAGAGGGGCGACCACATGACCAAGCTCGGCAGGCTTGCTGGCCCGCAGGCGGGGCGGGGCGATGTGGGGCGGGGCGGGGCGAGTCATCTCTTTGGAAGGCTCAGCCTCCAGCACCACTAGGGGTCTCTGGAGCCCAGAGGCCGTGGGCGTGGGGGAGGGCACCGTTCCCCCAGCGCGCGGGCTCCTGCCCGAGCCCCTCCAGCCAGGAGGCCTCTTGCTAACTGCCCTCGTGTAGCCCCCTAAGGAGCCCTGAGGCAAGGGTCAACCATAAAGCTCTAGGCAGCAGGTGCCGATGGTGTGTGTGTGCGTGTCTGGCGCCGGGACTCTAGAAGGGTTGAACCCTCCCCCCGTGGGTGGCGTGCTCTAGGCACTTCAGGCCCGAGCCATTTCTGACTCCAGGGAGGGTGGAGCTCAGTGGGTAGCAGGAAGCAGGCTGAGAGTTTTCCAGGGTAACAGCAAGCAGAAAGGGGTCCTGGGCACCTGGGAGTGACTATGGAAGTGAGCTCTGGAAAGCAAGCACAGGAGACTAGCTCTGAGGGCCGCTTCCCCCCTGCCCGCCCGCCCCTCGCCCGGGCTTGGAAGACATGAGGCCCGTCTTGAACGCTAGGGTCTTCCCCAATGTCAAGCACACACTCGGTAGCAACCACTCCTGAGGAGCTGAGCAGCTGGGAGCTTAAGATGGACGAGAAGTGCTGAGCTGGGGTTTTGGGTCTCGGTGGAGAAAGGAGAGGGGGAAAGTAGTGTTCCTATTCTCTACAGGGGAACGGAAGAAGCTTGCAGCATCTCGGGGCAAGCCGGCAAACTGCTGTGTCAGCTCTGACCCCCATGCCTTTGGTTTCTGGCAGAAGAGGAATCGGGAAGTGGCTGCTAGGTGCCGTGGGCTCAGATCCATGCCCTCTTGCTCTCCGTACACAACAGGATCTGGTTGCGGGGGTTCCTGTGTCTGGCACAAGGCCGATGACCCGGCACCCAAGACTCCTCACTCAGAGCTTCCTGTTCCCTTCCTTGGGGATGGTGTGCTCACACATGCACATGTGGCCTCGGGAGCCTAGAACCATGAGGGGAAAAGTGCTTGTCTTTCTTCTTTGCCCCTGAAAATAGAGCCATCTCAGCGGAGCCCCGGAGAGATGCGTCAAGCCAGTGCGCCGGACCTTGCTGCCGTGATGGAAATGGCCTCCATCTGTGCTGTAGCCACGTGTGAAGAAGGGCTACTGTGTGGAGCCTCCTTCATCACACAGCTCCTTCCCGCCCAAGAGAGCTTGAGCCGTGTGTTTGTCGCTTGCAAGTCCCAAGCAGGCAAACGAGGCCTCCCTTCCTTGAGAGAACACTGGCATTCCAGACAGCATTCCCAATCTCTCCAGGGCAGCAGGAGGAAAGGAGGCACTGGGAAGCCATGGGTCAGCAAGCGGGGGGAGGCTTGGAGGCTCTGAATCCAAGAGGAGGGAGGGGCCTGTGGAGAGGTCCACCAAGCCCCCATGCCCCCATGTTGGACGACACCTGGACTCCTTCGATAGAGATGGATTTTTTTTCTGGCCATTTCTGGACACACGCCTCAAGCACACCCATTCCGCCCTGCCACCCCCCAACCCCCTCCCCTGCCAAGCAAGCAGTGCACCGGCACACGTGAGGAGGGCCCTCCCCGTCACCAGAGCTTGGAGTTGGAAGAAACTCGAGGTGAACGCGGGGGTCTGCCACCCAGTGGGCTGAGCTCTGGATGGGAAGGGGATGGGAGGCGAGCCAGCCAGCATAAGGTTCTAGGCTCAGCAGCCGGGCCTAGCACGCAAGTGGTCTCCTACCGGACTGAGCTGTTGGGGGGAAGACAGCCAGTTGCGTCCTGGGCAGGGGGGTTCCCCCGGAGGACACAGGAGTCGAGAGGGAGGCGCCAGAGTCTGGAGTCACGGGAGGGAGTTGAGAGACTCAGGGAACGAGTGGAGTCTGGTCGAGCAAGAAAAGGCCAGAGAGCGGTCCCGAGCCTCCTCCAGCAGGAATGAGGGCCCAAGTGGTTCTGCCACTCCTGGCGTGGCCAGAGTGGGGGTGTGTGGCGATGGGGCCTGGGTCGGCCCCGGCCCTCACAGAGGGGGTCGAGGCTGGGAGGAGGAATCCCCCAGCGAAGCTGAGCACCCAGGTGGGGCTGGAGCCCAGAACACCTGAGGGCCCTGTGCTGGAGCCTGAGTTCTGCGGCTCCAAAGGAGGTCCTCCGCACCCGGGTATCCCAAGTCCCTGAAAATGTCCCGTCTCTGGACGGAGTGCCCCATTGGTCGAGGCCGTCCAGGGAGGCCAGCGCCTGGTGGCTCCCAGGCCAGTCTAGGGCCTGGCACGCTCTTCACGGTCTAGAACTGGCAAGCCAGCGAGAGCTCTACGAGGCCAGCCTGGAAGGCAGCTGGCAGGCTTTCCCGAAACCTCTGGCACTGCAGGGCCAATGGCCCTAGGTAGGCCCGCCTGACCAGGTGGCGGGACTTTGGTTGGCGAGGAATCCCCCTCTGAAGAGGGACCAGGCTCTTGGCTTGGACCAGGGGAGCGATGGGATGCAGCGAGGTTCTCACATCAGCCCCAGATCTGGCCCAGGGGTGCCCACCCCCACAGCCCCTCCTGCCAGGGTCCCCGCCCCTCCCCCTGCCTTCCAATGCAGCCGCCTGCCCTACCCCTCCGGGAAGTGTGAGGAAGGAAGACTTCTCCTCCCACCCTGGCCCCTAGCGCTGGTAGTTGGGCTCCGACTTGCCGCCAGGGGGCGGCTTTGGCGCTCCTGTTTCTGCTTCTGTCTCTCGCACCGCTTTTGACGACGCGGGCGGGCGGAGATGAGAAAACAGCTGTCCAGGAGGCAAGAGAAGACGTTCTCTTCTAGCCCAGCCCCCAGCCAGCAGACTCCTCTCACGTCAGTGACCTCTTTCAAGCCCGTGGCCAGCTGGTGGCCTGTGGTGAGTGCATTCTGGAACCCTGCTCCCCCGCACCGCGTTTGTTTCCTTGGCAGCCGACACGCTCCCCGAAGTGCGTTCGGTGGCTTGGGGCAGGATGTGTAAGGGCCGCCCCCGTCCGGGCACTATGGCCGGCGGCGGCGGGGGGCAACTGCGAGTGGAGCCAAAGGCCCCCGCATCACAAATGGTTTCCCTCACCCCGCCCTCAGCCACGCCCCGGGCCCACCGTCTCCACGGCAACGAGGTGGGGCGGGGGCCCGGCGAGGCTCCTGGGGGCGGGCGGGAGGGGTGCTTCGCGTGCCAGTGCCAGGGAGGCGGTGGGCCCGGTGGCCCCGGCTGGCGGGGCGCTGGCGCCTCGCTCCCGCCCCCAGGCCCTGGCCAGACCCCCTGTGCCGATGAGCAGACCCACCCAAGATTTTGGAGTCCCTCTTCTACAGAGAGGAAAGGCCAAACGGTCCTTCTCTTTCGCTTCCCCATAGGCTTGAATGAGCATCTAGCCTCCCCATCTTAGGGAGGCTTTGAGCACGGCCCTCACACCTTCTAGAGAAGCTCTGAGCCCATTTGGTCTGCATTTGCCCTGAGTAGGCAAAGTTGATAGACTTTGCATTGTCCAACGGTTTCCTGGGACTGGAGTCGTTGCCATGGTTACCGAGGGCCGGGCTGCAGCCTCCTACCATCCCCCACCCACAAGTCTCCCGCCGCTGAGGTCATCTCTTCAGAGATAAAGAGCCTCCCACCCAGAGCCCACATCCCCCTAGGGAACTCTCAGCCTATCACACCTTCCCCTAGGACTGAGCCGGCCCTCCAGGTCCCCCACCCCACCTCAGGGAGTTGCCAGGGTCCTGGAACAGCCTGGGCAACTTCCCAATGAGCCTCCGTTGATCTCGCGGCGCCAACCCCCGGTGTGCGGAGCTTCCCTCCGCACTTCTGAGGAACGCCCCCGGCTTCCAGACAAGTCCACGCTCTCAGAGACAACCCCGCAAGCCCACCGACTTTCTGCGCCAGCCCCGGCACCCCAGAATCCTCACCTCCCAGGATTCCCAATGTCCCCATCAAGGTCCCACCTCCCAGAACCTTTCGACTTCCCAGAATCGGCCTGGGGACCCCTGCATCCCGCCAGGCACACCGAGACCGACCCTCCCCCACCCACAGTCCCATTCCCCGTTTCACAACCACCTCGCTGGTTCCTTCTCCAGGCGCGTGACTGACCCACTCCCCCCGCTCCTGGGGCATGGAGTTCGGGGCTAGGTGGGTTGCTTCTGGTGGCCCAAGTGGAGGCGCTCTCGCAAGGAAGGCCTGGCGTCCAGGCAGCTCGGTGCTCTCCGGGGCTGGGTAGTTGCAGGAGACTGGGCGCCGTGCCAAGACGCTCCCAGATCCGCTTGGGGCTCCTTCCCTTCTCCGCTCTTTCCCACCGGGGACTTCTGGGAAATGCGCGTGGAAAGCAGCGAACCTGTTTCTGTCTAATGTACGCGAGCCTTCCAAAGATGAGTGGGGTAAGACCCTGGACGCCCTGGAAGCTGCCCTGGCCCTGCACAAGTCCCTGAACCAGGCCCTTTTGCATCTGCATGCCCCGGGATCTGCCCACGCAGACCCCCACGTGTGGATCCCGCTCCTCCATGGCTCCCCACACGCAGACCTTCCTTGGGATGAAGCCTCCACCCTGAGACTTGACTCCCTTGGATTGTCCAGGGACATTCCTTGCCGTGCCTCGCTTCCCTTCCCACATCTGCCACCTTGGGACCTATGGCCTCCTGGCTTCTCTCCGGTAGAATTGTTCACTTCTCTGCTCTTCCTCAGCTCTGTGCCTTCCTGGAGAAGCATTTCCTAGATGAGGAGGTGAAACTGATCAACAAGAGGGGCGACCACATGACCAAGCTCGGCAGGCTTGCTGGCCCGCAGGCGGGGCGGGGCGATGTGGGGCGGGGCGGGGCGAGTCATCTCTTTGGAAGGCTCAGCCTCCAGCACCACTAGGGGTCTCTGGAGCCCAGAGGCCGTGGGCGTGGGGGAGGGCACCGTTCCCCCAGCGCGCGGGCTCCTGCCCGAGCCCCTCCAGCCAGGAGGCCTCTTGCTAACTGCCCTCGTGTAGCCCCCTAAGGAGCCCTGAGGCAAGGGTCAACCATAAAGCTCTAGGCAGCAGGTGCCGATGGTGTGTGTGTGCGTGTCTGGCGCCGGGACTCTAGAAGGGTTGAACCCTCCCCCCGTGGGTGGCGTGCTCTAGGCACTTCAGGCCCGAGCCATTTCTGACTCCAGGGAGGGTGGAGCTCAGTGGGTAGCAGGAAGCAGGCTGAGAGTTTTCCAGGGTAACAGCAAGCAGAAAGGGGTCCTGGGCACCTGGGAGTGACTATGGAAGTGAGCTCTGGAAAGCAAGCACAGGAGACTAGCTCTGAGGGCCGCTTCCCCCCTGCCCGCCCGCCCCTCGCCCGGGCTTGGAAGACATGAGGCCCGTCTTGAACGCTAGGGTCTTCCCCAATGTCAAGCACACACTCGGTAGCAACCACTCCTGAGGAGCTGAGCAGCTGGGAGCTTAAGATGGACGAGAAGTGCTGAGCTGGGGTTTTGGGTCTCGGTGGAGAAAGGAGAGGGGGAAAGTAGTGTTCCTATTCTCTACAGGGGAACGGAAGAAGCTTGCAGCATCTCGGGGCAAGCCGGCAAACTGCTGTGTCAGCTCTGACCCCCATGCCTTTGGTTTCTGGGAGAAGAGGAATCGGGAAGTGGCTGCTAGGTGCCGTGGGCTCAGATCCATGCCCTCTTGCTCTCCGTACACAACAGGATCTGGTTGCGGGGGTTCCTGTGTCTGGCACAAGGCCGATGACCCGGCACCCAAGACTCCTCACTCAGAGCTTCCTGTTCCCTTCCTTGGGGATGGTGTGCTCACACATGCACATGTGGCCTCGGGAGCCTAGAACCATGAGGGGAAAAGTGCTTGTCTTTCTTCTTTGCCCCTGAAAATAGAGCCATCTCAGCGGAGCCCCGGAGAGATGCGTCAAGCCAGTGCGCCGGACCTTGCTGCCGTGATGGAAATGGCCTCCATCTGTGCTGTAGCCACGTGTGAAGAAGGGCTACTGTGTGGAGCCTCCTTCATCACACAGCTCCTTCCCGCCCAAGAGAGCTTGAGCCGTGTGTTTGTCGCTTGCAAGTCCCAAGCAGGCAAACGAGGCCTCCCTTCCTTGAGAGAACACTGGCATTCCAGACAGCATTCCCAATCTCTCCAGGGCAGCAGGAGGAAAGGAGGCACTGGGAAGCCATGGGTCAGCAAGCGGGGGGAGGCTTGGAGGCTCTGAATCCAAGAGGAGGGAGGGGCCTGTGGAGAGGTCCACCAAGCCCCCATGCCCCCATGTTGGACGACACCTGGACTCCTTCGATAGAGATGGATTTTTTTTCTGGCCATTTCTGGACACACGCCTCAAGCACACCCATTCCGCCCTGCCACCCCCCAACCCCCTCCCCTGCCAAGCAAGCAGTGCACCGGCACACGTGAGGAGGGCCCTCCCCGTCACCAGAGCTTGGAGTTGGAAGAAACTCGAGGTGAACGCGGGGGTCTGCCACCCAGTGGGCTGAGCTCTGGATGGGAAGGGGATGGGAGGCGAGCCAGCCAGCATAAGGTTCTAGGCTCAGCAGCCGGGCCTAGCACGCAAGTGGTCTCCTACCGGACTGAGCTGTTGGGGGGAAGACAGCCAGTTGCGTCCTGGGCAGGGGGGTTCCCCCGGAGGACACAGGAGTCGAGAGGGAGGCGCCAGAGTCTGGAGTCACGGGAGGGAGTTGAGAGACTCAGGGAACGAGTGGAGTCTGGTCGAGCAAGAAAAGGCCAGAGAGCGGTCCCGAGCCTCCTCCAGCAGGAATGAGGGCCCAAGTGGTTCTGCCACTCCTGGCGTGGCCAGAGTGGGGGTGTGTGGCGATGGGGCCTGGGTCGGCCCCGGCCCTCACAGAGGGGGTCGAGGCTGGGAGGAGGAATCCCCCAGCGAAGCTGAGCACCCAGGTGGGGCTGGAGCCCAGAACACCTGAGGGCCCTGTGCTGGAGCCTGAGTTCTGCGGCTCCAAAGGAGGTCCTCCGCACCCGGGTATCCCAAGTCCCTGAAAATGTCCCGTCTCTGGACGGAGTGCCCCATTGGTCGAGGCCGTCCAGGGAGGCCAGCGCCTGGTGGCTCCCAGGCCAGTCTAGGGCCTGGCACGCTCTTCACGGTCTAGAACTGGCAAGCCAGCGAGAGCTCTACGAGGCCAGCCTGGAAGGCAGCTGGCAGGCTTTCCCGAAACCTCTGGCACTGCAGGGCCAATGGCCCTAGGTAGGCCCGCCTGACCAGGTGGCGGGACTTTGGTTGGCGAGGAATCCCCCTCTGAAGAGGGACCAGGCTCTTGGCTTGGACCAGGGGAGCGATGGGATGCAGCGAGGTTCTCACATCAGCCCCAGATCTGGCCCAGGGGTGCCCACCCCCACAGCCCCTCCTGCCAGGGTCCCCGCCCCTCCCCCTGCCTTCCAATGCAGCCGCCTGCCCTACCCCTCCGGGAAGTGTGAGGAAGGAAGACTTCTCCTCCCACCCTGGCCCCTAGCGCTGGTAGTTGGGCTCCGACTTGCCGCCAGGGGGCGGCTTTGGCGCTCCTGTTTCTGCTTCTGTCTCTCGCACCGCTTTTGACGACGCGGGCGGGCGGAGATGAGAAAACAGCTGTCCAGGAGGCAAGAGAAGACGTTCTCTTCTAGCCCAGCCCCCAGCCAGCAGACTCCTCTCACGTCAGTGACCTCTTTCAAGCCCGTGGCCAGCTGGTGGCCTGTGGTGAGTGCATTCTGGAACCCTGCTCCCCCGCACCGCGTTTGTTTCCTTGGCAGCCGACACGCTCCCCGAAGTGCGTTCGGTGGCTTGGGGCAGGATGTGTAAGGGCCGCCCCCGTCCGGGCACTATGGCCGGCGGCGGCGGGGGGCAACTGCGAGTGGAGCCAAAGGCCCCCGCATCACAAATGGTTTCCCTCACCCCGCCCTCAGCCACGCCCCGGGCCCACCGTCTCCACGGCAACGAGGTGGGGCGGGGGCCCGGCGAGGCTCCTGGGGGCGGGCGGGAGGGGTGCTTCGCGTGCCAGTGCCAGGGAGGCGGTGGGCCCGGTGGCCCCGGCTGGCGGGGCGCTGGCGCCTCGCTCCCGCCCCCAGGCCCTGGCCAGACCCCCTGTGCCGATGAGCAGACCCACCCAAGATTTTGGAGTCCCTCTTCTACAGAGAGGAAAGGCCAAACGGTCCTTCTCTTTCGCTTCCCCATAGGCTTGAATGAGCATCTAGCCTCCCCATCTTAGGGAGGCTTTGAGCACGGCCCTCACACCTTCTAGAGAAGCTCTGAGCCCATTTGGTCTGCATTTGCCCTGAGTAGGCAAAGTTGATAGACTTTGCATTGTCCAACGGTTTCCTGGGACTGGAGTCGTTGCCATGGTTACCGAGGGCCGGGCTGCAGCCTCCTACCATCCCCCACCCACAAGTCTCCGGCCGCCCACATTCCCCTAGGGAACTCTCAGCCTATCACACCTTCCCCTAGGACTGAGCCGGCCCTCCAGGTCCCCCACCCCACCTCAGGGAGTTGCCTGCGTCCTGGAACAGCCTGGGCAACTTCCCAATGAGCCTCCGTTGATCTCGCGGCGCCAACCCCCGGTGTGCGGAGCTTCCCTCCGCACTTCTGAGGAACGCCCCCGGCTTCCAGACAAGTCCACGCTCTCAGAGACAACCCCGCAAGCCCACCGACTTTCTGCGCCAGCCCCGGCACCCCAGAATCCTCACCTCCCAGGATTCCCAATGTCCCCATCAAGGTCCCACCTCCCAGAACCTTTCGACTTCCCAGAATCGGCCTGGGGACCCCTGCATCCCGCCAGGCACACCGAGACCGACCCTCCCCCACCCACAGTCCCATTCCCCGTTTCACAACCACCTCGCTGGTTCCTTCTCCAGGCGCGTGGCTGACCCACTCCCCCCGCTCCTGGAGCATGGAGTTCGGGGCTAGGTGGGTTGCTTCTGGTGGCCCAAGTGGAGGCGCTCTCGCAAGGAAGGCCTGGCGTCCAGGCAGCTCGGTGCTCTCCGGGGCTGGGTAGTTGCAGGAGACTGGGCGCCGTGCCAAGACGCTCCCAGATCCGCTTGGGGCTCCTTCCCTTCTCCGCTCTTTCCCACCGGGGACTTCTGGGAAATGCGCGTGGAAAGCAGCGAACCTGTTTCTGTCTAATGTACGCGAGCCTTCCAAAGATGAGTGGGGTAAGACCCTGGACGCCCTGGAAGCTGCCCTGGCCCTGCACAAGTCCCTGAACCAGGCCCTTTTGCATCTGCATGCCCCGGGATCTGCCCACGCAGACCCCCACGTGTGGATCCCGCTCCTCCATGGCTCCCCACACGCAGACCTTCCTTGGGATGAAGCCTCCACCCTGAGACTTGACTCCCTTGGATTGTCCAGGGACATTCCTTGCCGTGCCTCGCTTCCCACATCTGCCACCTTGGGACCTATGGCCTCCTGGCTTCTCTCCGGTAGAATTGTTCACTTCTCTGCTCTTCCTCAGCTCTGTGCCTTCCTGGAGAAGCATTTCCTAGATGAGGAGGTGAAACTGATCAACAAGAGGGGCGACCACCTGACCAAGCTCGGCAGGCTTGCTGGCCCGCAGGCGGGGCGGGGCGATGTGGGGCGGGGCGGGGCGAGTCATCTCTTTGGAAGGCTCAGCCTCCAGCACCACTAGGGGTCTCTGGAGCCCAGAGGCCGTGGGCGTGGGGGAGGGCACCGTTCCCCCAGCGCGCGGGCTCCTGCCCGAGCCCCTCCAGCCAGGAGGCCTCTTGCTAACTGCCCTCGTGTAGCCCCCTAAGGAGCCCTGAGGCAAGGGTCAACCATAAAGCTCTAGGCAGCAGGTGCCGATGGTGTGTGTGTGCGTGTCTGGCGCCGGGACTCTAGAAGGGTTGAACCCTCCCCCCGTGGGTGGCGTGCTCTAGGCACTTCAGGCCCGAGCCATTTCTGACTCCAGGGAGGGTGGAGCTCAGTGGGTAGCAGGAAGCAGGCTGAGAGTTTTCCAGGGTAACAGCAAGCAGAAAGGGGTCCTGGGCACCTGGGAGTGACTATGGAAGTGAGCTCTGGAAAGCAAGCACAGGAGACTAGCTCTGAGGGCCGCTTCCCCCCTGCCCGCCCGCCCCTCGCCCAGGCTTGGAAGACATGAGGCCCGTCTTGAACGCTAGGGTCTTCCCCAATGTCAAGCACACACTCGGTAGCAACCACTCCTGAGGAGCTGAGCAGCTGGGAGCTTAAGATGGACGAGAAGTGCTGAGCTGGGGTTTTGGGTCTCGGTGGAGAAAGGAGAGGGGGAAAGTAGTGTTCCTATTCTCTACAGGGGAACGGAAGAAGCTTGCAGCATCTCGGGGCAAGCCGGCAAACTGCTGTGTCAGCTCTGACCCCCATGCCTTTGGTTTCTGGCAGAAGAGGAATCGGGAAGTGGCTGCTAGGTGCCGTGGGCTCAGATCCATGCCCTCTTGCTCTCCGTACACAACAGGATCTGTTTGCGGGGGTTCCTGTGTCTGGCACAAGGCCGATGACCCGGCACCCAAGACTCCTCACTCAGAGCTTCCTGTTCCCTTCCTTGGGGATGGTGTGCTCACACATGCACATGTGGCCTCGGGAGCCTAGAACCATGAGGGGAAAAGTGCTTGTCTTTCTTCTTTGCCCCTGAAAATAGAGCCATCTCAGCGGAGCCCCGGAGAGATGCGTCAAGCCAGTGCGCCGGACCTTGCTGCCGTGATGGAAATGGCCTCCATCTGTGCGGTAGCCACGTGTGAAGAAGGGCTACTGTGTGGAGCCTCCTTCATCACACAGCTCCTTCCCGCCCAAGAGAGCTTGAGCCGTGTGTTTGTCGCTTGCAAGTCCCAAGCAGGCAAACGAGGCCTCCCTTCCTTGAGAGAACACTGGCATTCCAGACAGCATTCCCAATCTCTCCAGGGCAGCAGGAGGAAAGGAGGCACTGGGAAGCCATGGGTCAGCAAGCGGGGGGAGGCTTGGAGGCTCTGAATCCAAGAGGAGGGAGGGGCCTGTGGAGAGGTCCACCAAGCCCCCATGCCCCCATGTTGGACGACACCTGGACTCCTTCGATAGAGATGGATTTTTTTTCTGGCCATTTCTGGACACACGCCTCAAGCACACCCATTCCGCCCTGCCACCCCCCAACCCCCTCCCCTGCCAAGCAAGCAGTGCACCGGCACACGTGAGGAGGGCCCTCCCCGTCACCAGAGCTTGGAGTTGGAAGAAACTCGAGGTGAACGCGGGGGTCTGCCACCCAGTGGGCTGAGCTCTGGATGGGAAGGGGATGGGAGGCGAGCCAGCCAGCGTAAGGTTCTAGGCTCAGCAGCCGGGCCTAGCACGCAAGTGGTCTCCTACCGGACTGAGCTGTTGGGGGGAAGACAGCCAGTTGCGTCCTGGGCAGGGGGGTTCCCCCGGAGGACACAGGAGTCGAGAGGGAGGCGCCAGAGTCTGGAGTCACGGGAGGGAGTTGAGAGACTCAGGGAACGAGTGGAGTCTGGTCGAGCAAGAAAAGGCCAGAGAGCGGTCCCGAGCATCCTCCAGCAGGAATGAGGGCCCAAGGGGTTGTGCCACTCCTGGCGTGGCCAGAGTGGGGGTGTGTGGCGATGGGGCCTGGGTCGGCCCCGGCCCTCACAGAGGGGGTCGAGGCTGGGAGGAGGAATCCCCCAGCGAAGCTGAGCACCCAGGTGGGGCTGGAGCCCAGAACACCTGAGGGCCCTGTGCTGGAGCCTGAGTTCTGCGGCTCCAAAGGAGGACCTCCGCACCCGGGTATCCCAAGTCCCTGAAAATGTCCCGTCTCTGGACGGAGTGCCCCATTGGTCGAGGCCGTCCAGGGAGGCCAGCGCCTGGTGGCTCCCAGGCCAGGCTAGGGCCTGGCACGCTCTGCACGGTCTAGAATTGGCAAGCCAGCGAGAGCTCTACGAGGCCAGCCTGGAAGGCAGCTGGCAGGCTTTCCCGAAACCTCTGGCACTGCAGGGCCAATGGCCCTAGGTAGGCCCGCCTGACCAGGTGGCGGGACTTTGGTTGGCGAGGAATCCCCCTCTGAAGAGGGACCAGGCTCTTGGCTTGGACCAGGGGAGCGATGGGATGCAGCGAGGTTCTCACATCAGCCCCAGATCTGGCCCAGGGGTGCCCACCCCCACAGCCCCTCCTGCCAGGGTCCCCGCCCCTCCCCCTGCCTTCCAATGCAGCCGCCTGCCCTCCCCCTCCGGGAAGTGTGAGGAAGGAAGACTTCTCCTCCCACCCTGGCCCCTAGCGCTGGTAGTTGGGCTCCGACTTGCCGCCAGGGGGCGGCTTTGGCGCTCCTGTTTCTGCTTCTGTCTCTCGCACCGCTTTTGACGACGCGGGCGGGCGGAGATGAGAAAACAGCTGTCCAGGAGGCAAGAGAAGACGTTCTCTTCTAGCCCAGCCCCCAGCCAGCAGACTCCTCTCACGTCAGTGACCTCTTTCAAGCCCGTGGCCAGCTGGTGGCCTGTGGTGAGTGCATTCTGGAACCCTGCTCCCCCGCACCGCGTTTGTTTCCTTGGCAGCCGACACGCTCCCCGAAGTGCGTTCGGTGGCTTGGGGCAGGATGTGTAAGGGCCGCCCCCGTCCGGGCACTATGGCCGGCGGCGGCGGGGGGCAACTGCGAGTGGAGCCAAAGGCCCCCGCATCACAAATGGTTTCCCTCACCCCGCCCTCAGCCACGCCCCGGGCCCACCGTCTCCACGGCAACGAGGTGGGGCGGGGGCGGGGCGAGGCTCCTGGGGGCGGGCGGGAGGGGTGCCTCGCGTGCCAGTGCCAGGGAGGCGGTGGGCGCGGTGGCCCCGGCTGGCGGGGCGCTGGCGCCTCGCTCCCGCCCCCAGGCCCTGGCCAGACCCCCTGTGCCGATGAGCAGACCCACCCAAGATTTTGGAGTCCCTCTTCTACAGAGAGGAAAGGCCAAACGGTCCTTCTCTTTCGCTTCCCCATAGGCTTGAATGAGCATCTAGCCTCCCCATCTTAGGGAGGCTTTGAGCACGGCCCTCACACCTTCTAGAGAAGCTCTGAGCCCATTTGGTCTGCATTTGCCCTGAGTAGGCAAAGTTGATAGACTTTGCATTGTCCAACGGTTTCCTGGGACTGGAGTCGTTGCCATGGTTACCGAGGGCCGGGCTGCAGCCTCCTACCATCCCCCACCCACAAGTCTCCCGCCTCCCACATCCCCCTAGGGAACTCTCAGCCTATCACACCTTCCCCTAGGACTGAGCCGGCCCTCCAGGTCCCCCAGCCCACCTCAGGGAGTTGCCAGGGTCCTGGAACAGCCTGGGCAACTTCCCAATGAGCCTCCGTTGATCTCGCAGCGCCAACCCCCGGTGTGCGGAGCTTCCCTCCGCACTTCTGAGGAACGCCCCCGGCTTCCAGACAAGTCCACGCTCTCAGAGACAACCCCGCAAGCCCACCGACTTTCTGCGCCAGCCCCGGCACCCCAGAATCCTCACCTCCCAGGATTCCCAATGTCCCCATCAAGGTCCCACCTCCCAGAACCTTTCGACTTCCCAGAATCCACCTGGGGACCCCTGCATCCCTCCAGGCACACCGAGACAGACCCTCCCCCACCCACAGTCCCATTCCCCGTTTCACAACCACCTCGCTGGTTCCTTCTCCAGGCGCGTGACTGACCCACTCCCCCCGCTCCTGGGGCATGGAGTTCGGGGCTAGGTGGGTTGCTTCTGGTGGCCCAAGTGGAGGCGCTCTCGCAAGGAAGGCCTGGCGTCCAGGCAGCTCGGTGCTCTCCGGGGCTGGGTAGTTGCAGGAGACTGGGCGCCGTGCCAAGACGCTCCCAGATCCGCTTGGGGCTCCTTCCCTTCTCCGCTCTTTCCCACCGGGGACTTCTGGGAAATGCGCGTGGAAAGCAGCGAACCTGTTTCTGTCTAATGTACGCGAGCCTTCCAAAGATGAGTGGGGTAAGACCCTGGACGCCCTGGAAGCTGCCCTGGCCCTGCACAAGTCCCTGAACCAGGCCCTTTTGCATCTGCATGCCCCGGGATCTGCCCACGCAGACCCCCACGTGTGGATCCCGCTCCTCCATGGCTCCCCACACGCAGACCTTCCTTGGGATGAAGCCTCCACCCTGAGACTTGACTCCCTTGGATTGTCCAGGGACATTCCTTGCCGTGCCTCGCTTCCTTTCCCACATCTGCCACCTTGGGACCTATGGCCTCCTGGCTTCTCTCCGGTAGAATTGTTCACTTCTCTGCTCTTCCTCAGCTCTGTGCCTTCCTGGAGAAGCATTTCCTAGATGAGGAGGTGAAACTGATCAACAAGAGGGGCGACCACATGACCAAGCTCGGCAGGCTTGCTGGCCCGCAGGCGGGGCGGGGCGATGTGGGGCGGGGCGGGGCGAGTCATCTCTTTGGAAGGCTCAGCCTCCAGCACCACTAGGGGTCTCTGGAGCCCAGAGGCCGTGGGCGTGGGGGAGGGCACCGTTCCCCCAGCGCGCGGGCTCCTGCCCGAGCCCCTCCAGCCAGGAGGCCTCTTGCTAACTGCCCTCGTGTAGCCCCCTAAGGAGCCCTGAGGCAAGGGTCAACCATAAAGCTCTAGGCAGCAGGTGCCGATGGTGTGTGTGTGCGTGTCTGGCGCCGGGACTCTAGAAGGGTTGAACCCTCCCCCCGTGGGTGGCGTGCTCTAGGCACTTCAGGCCCGAGCCATTTCTGACTCCAGGGAGGGTGGAGCTCAGTGGGTAGCAGGAAGCAGGCTGAGAGTTTTCCAGGGTAACAGCAAGCAGAAAGGGGTCCTGGGCACCTGGGAGTGACTATGGAAGTGAGCTCTGGAAAGCAAGCACAGGAGACTAGCTCTGAGGGCCGCTTCCCCCCTGCCCGCCCGCCCCTCGCCCGGGCTTGGAAGACATGAGGCCCGTCTTGAACGCTAGGGTCTTCCCCAATGTCAAGCACACACTCGGTAGCAACCACTCCTGAGGAGCTGAGCAGCTGGGAGCTTAAGATGGACGAGAAGTGCTGAGCTGGGGTTTTGGTCTCGGTGGAGAAAGGAGAGGGGGAAAGTAGTGTTCCTATTCTCTACACGGGAACGGAAGAAGCTTGCAGCATCTCGGGGCAAGCCGGCAAACTGCTGTGTCAGCTCTGACCCCCATGCCTTTGGTTTCTGGGAGAAGAGGAATCGGGAAGTGGCTGCTAGGTGCCGTGGGCTCAGATCCATGCCCTCTTGCTCTCCGTACACAACAGGATCTGGTTGCGGGGGTTCCTGTGTCTGGCACAAGGCCGATGACCCGGCACCCAAGACTCCTCACTCAGAGCTTCCTGTTCCCTTCCTTGGGGATGGTGTGCTCACACATGCACATGTGGCCTCGGGAGCCTAGAACCATGAGGGGAAAAGTGCTTGTCTTTCTTCTTTGCCCCTGAAAATAGAGCCATCTCAGCGGAGCCCCGGAGAGATGCGTCAAGCCAGTGCGCCGGACCTTGCTGCCGTGATGGAAATGGCCTCCATCTGTGCTGTAGCCACGTGTGAAGAAGGGCTACTGTGTGGAGCCTCCTTCATCACACAGCTCCTTCCCGCCCAAGAGAGCTTGAGCCGTGTGTTTGTCGCTTGCAAGTCCCAAGCAGGCAAACGAGGCCTCCCTTCCTTGAGAGAACACTGGCATTCCAGACAGCATTCCCAATCTCTCCAGGGCAGCAGGAGGAAAGGAGGCACTGGGAAGCCATGGGTCAGCAAGCGGGGGGAGGCTTGGAGGCTCTGAATCCAAGAGGAGGGAGGGGCCTGTGGAGAGGTCCACCAAGCCCCCATGCCCCCATGTTGGACGACACCTGGACTCCTTCGATAGAGATGGATTTTTTTTCTGGCCATTTCTGGACACACGCCTCAAGCACACCCATTCCGCCCTGCCACCCCCCAACCCCCTCCCCTGCCAAGCAAGCAGTGCACCGGCACACGTGAGGAGGGCCCTCCCCGTCACCAGAGCTTGGAGTTGGAAGAAACTCGAGGTGAACGCGGGGGTCTGCCACCCAGTGGGCTGAGCTCTGGATGGGAAGGGGATGGGAGGCGAGCCAGCCAGCATAAGGTTCTAGGCTCAGCAGCCGGGCCTAGCACGCAAGTGGTCTCCTACCGGACTGAGCTGTTGGGGGGAAGACAGCCAGTTGCGTCCTGGGCAGGGGGGTTCCCCCGGAGGACACAGGAGTCGAGAGGGAGGCGCCAGAGTCTGGAGTCACGGGAGGGAGTTGAGAGACTCAGGGAACGAGTGGAGTCTGGTCGAGCAAGAAAAGGCCAGAGAGCGGTCCCGAGCCTCCTCCAGCAGGAATGAGGGCCCAAGTGGTTCTGCCACTCCTGGCGTGGCCAGAGTGGGGGTGTGTGGCGATGGGGCCTGGGTCGGCCCCGGCCCTCACAGAGGGGGTCGAGGCTGGGAGGAGGAATCCCCCAGCGAAGCTGAGCACCCAGGTGGGGCTGGAGCCCAGAACACCTGAGGGCCCTGTGCTGGAGCCTGAGTTCTGCGGCTCCAAAGGAGGTCCTCCGCACCCGGGTATCCCAAGTCCCTGAAAATGTCCCGTCTCTGGACGGAGTGCCCCATTGGTCGAGGCCGTCCAGGGAGGCCAGCGCCTGGTGGCTCCCAGGCCAGTCTAGGGCCTGGCACGCTCTTCACGGTCTAGAACTGGCAAGCCAGCGAGAGCTCTACGAGGCCAGCCTGGAAGGCAGCTGGCAGGCTTTCCCGAAACCTCTGGCACTGCAGGGCCAATGGCCCTAGGTAGGCCCGCCTGACCAGGTGGCGGGACTTTGGTTGGCGAGGAATCCCCCTCTGAAGAGGGACCAGGCTCTTGGCTTGGACCAGGGGAGCGATGGGATGCAGCGAGGTTCTCACATCAGCCCCAGATCTGGCCCAGGGGTGCCCACCCCCACAGCCCCTCCTGCCAGGGTCCCCGCCCCTCCCCCTGCCTTCCAATGCAGCCGCCTGCCCTACCCCTCCGGGAAGTGTGAGGAAGGAAGACTTCTCCTCCCACCCTGGCCCCTAGCGCTGGTAGTTGGGCTCCGACTTGCCGCCAGGGGGCGGCTTTGGCGCTCCTGTTTCTGCTTCTGTCTCTCGCACCGCTTTTGACGACGCGGGCGGGCGGAGATGAGAAAACAGCTGTCCAGGAGGCAAGAGAAGACGTTCTCTTCTAGCCCAGCCCCCAGCCAGCAGACTCCTCTCACGTCAGTGACCTCTTTCAAGCCCGTGGCCAGCTGGTGGCCTGTGGTGAGTGCATTCTGGAACCCTGCTCCCCCGCACCGCGTTTGTTTCCTTGGCAGCCGACACGCTCCCCGAAGTGCGTTCGGTGGCTTGGGGCAGGATGTGTAAGGGCCGCCCCCGTCCGGGCACTATGGCCGGCGGCGGCGGGGGGCAACTGCGAGTGGAGCCAAAGGCCCCCGCATCACAAATGGTTTCCCTCACCCCGCCCTCAGCCACGCCCCGGGCCCACCGTCTCCACGGCAACGAGGTGGGGCGGGGGCCCGGCGAGGCTCCTGGGGGCGGGCGGGAGGGGTGCTTCGCGTGCCAGTGCCAGGGAGGCGGTGGGCCCGGTGGCCCCGGCTGGCGGGGCGCTGGCGCCTCGCTCCCGCCCCCAGGCCCTGGCCAGACCCCCTGTGCCGATGAGCAGACCCACCCAAGATTTTGGAGTCCCTCTTCTACAGAGAGGAAAGGCCAAACGGTCCTTCTCTTTCGCTTCCCCATAGGCTTGAATGAGCATCTAGCCTCCCCATCTTAGGGAGGCTTTGAGCACGGCCCTCACACCTTCTAGAGAAGCTCTGAGCCCATTTGGTCTGCATTTGCCCTGAGTAGGCAAAGTTGATAGACTTTGCATTGTCCAACGGTTTCCTGGGACTGGAGTCGTTGCCATGGTTACCGAGGGCCGGGCTGCAGCCTCCTACCATCCCCCACCCACAAGTCTCCCGCCGCTGAGGTCATCTCTTCAGAGATAAAGAGCCTCCCACCCAGAGCCCACATCCCCCTAGGGAACTCTCAGCCTATCACACCTTCCCCTAGGACTGAGCCGGCCCTCCAGGTCCCCCACCCCACCTCAGGGAGTTGCCAGGGTCCTGGAACAGCCTGGGCAACTTCCCAATGAGCCTCCGTTGATCTCGTGGCGCCAACCCCCGGTGTGCGGAGCTTCCCTCCGCACTTCTGAGGAACGCCCCCGGCTTCCAGACAAGTCCACGCTCTCAGAGACAACCCCGCAAGCCCACCGACTTTCTGCGCCAGCCCCGGCACCCCAGAATCCTCACCTCCCAGGATTCCCAATGTCCCCATCAAGGTCCCACCTCCCAGAACCTTTCGACTTCCCAGAATCGGCCTGGGGACCCCTGCATCCCGCCAGGCACACCGAGACCGACCCTCCCCCACCCACAGTCCCATTCCCCGTTTCACAACCACCTCGCTGGTTCCTTCTCCAGGCGCGTGACTGACCCACTCCCCCCGCTCCTGGGGCATGGAGTTCGGGGCTAGGTGGGTTGCTTCTGGTGGCCCAAGTGGAGGCGCTCTCGCAAGGAAGGCCTGGCGTCCAGGCAGCTCGGTGCTCTCCGGGGCTGGGTAGTTGCAGGAGACTGGGCGCCGTGCCAAGACGCTCCCAGATCCGCTTGGGGCTCCTTCCCTTCTCCGCTCTTTCCCACCGGGGACTTCTGGGAAATGCGCGTGGAAAGCAGCGAACCTGTTTCTGTCTAATGTACGCGAGCCTTCCAAAGATGAGTGGGGTAAGACCCTGGACGCCCTGGAAGCTGCCCTGGCCCTGCACAAGTCCCTGAACCAGGCCCTTTTGCATCTGCATGCCCCGGGATCTGCCCACGCAGACCCCCACGTGTGGATCCCGCTCCTCCATGGCTCCCCACACGCAGACCTTCCTTGGGATGAAGCCTCCACCCTGAGACTTGACTCCCTTGGATTGTCCAGGGACATTCCTTGCCGTGCCTCGCTTCCCTTCCCACATCTGCCACCTTGGGACCTATGGCCTCCTGGCTTCTCTCCGGTAGAATTGTTCACTTCTCTGCTCTTCCTCAGCTCTGTGCCTTCCTGGAGAAGCATTTCCTAGATGAGGAGGTGAAACTGATCAACAAGAGGGGCGACCACATGACCAAGCTCGGCAGGCTTGCTGGCCCGCAGGCGGGGCGGGGCGATGTGGGGCGGGGCGGGGCGAGTCATCTCTTTGGAAGGCTCAGCCTCCAGCACCACTAGGGGTCTCTGGAGCCCAGAGGCCGTGGGCGTGGGGGAGGGCACCGTTCCCCCAGCGCGCGGGCTCCTGCCCGAGCCCCTCCAGCCAGGAGGCCTCTTGCTAACTGCCCTCGTGTAGCCCCCTAAGGAGCCCTGAGGCAAGGGTCAACCATAAAGCTCTAGGCAGCAGGTGCCGATGGTGTGTGTGTGCGTGTCTGGCGCCGGGACTCTAGAAGGGTTGAACCCTCCCCCCGTGGGTGGCGTGCTCTAGGCACTTCAGGCCCGAGCCATTTCTGACTCCAGGGAGGGTGGAGCTCAGTGGGTAGCAGGAAGCAGGCTGAGAGTTTTCCAGGGTAACAGCAAGCAGAAAGGGGTCCTGGGCACCTGGGAGTGACTATGGAAGTGAGCTCTGGAAAGCAAGCACAGGAGACTAGCTCTGAGGGCCGCTTCCCCCCTGCCCGCCCGCCCCTCGCCCGGGCTTGGAAGACATGAGGCCCGTCTTGAACGCTAGGGTCTTCCCCAATGTCAAGCACACACTCGGTAGCAACCACTCCTGAGGAGCTGAGCAGCTGGGAGCTTAAGATGGACGAGAAGTGCTGAGCTGGGGTTTTGGGTCTCGGTGGAGAAAGGAGAGGGGGAAAGTAGTGTTCCTATTCTCTACAGGGGAACGGAAGAAGCTTGCAGCATCTCGGGGCAAGCCGGCAAACTGCTGTGTCAGCTCTGACCCCCATGCCTTTGGTTTCTGGCAGAAGAGGAATCGGGAAGTGGCTGCTAGGTGCCGTGGGCTCAGATCCATGCCCTCTTGCTCTCCGTACACAACAGGATCTGTTTGCGGGGGTTCCTGTGTCTGGCACAAGGCCGATGACCCGGCACCCAAGACTCCTCACTCAGAGCTTCCTGTTCCCTTCCTTGGGGATGGTGTGCTCACACATGCACATGTGGCCTCGGGAGCCTAGAACCATGAGGGGAAAAGTGCTTGTCTTTCTTCTTTGCCCCTGAAAATAGAGCCATCTCAGCGGAGCCCCGGAGAGATGCGTCAAGCCAGTGCGCCGGACCTTGCTGCCGTGATGGAAATGGCCTCCATCTGTGCGGTAGCCACGTGTGAAGAAGGGCTACTGTGTGGAGCCTCCTTCATCACACAGCTCCTTCCCGCCCAAGAGAGCTTGAGCCGTGTGTTTGTCGCTTGCAAGTCCCAAGCAGGCAAACGAGGCCTCCCTTCCTTGAGAGAACACTGGCATTCCAGACAGCATTCCCAATCTCTCCAGGGCAGCAGGAGGAAAGGAGGCACTGGGAAGCCATGGGTCAGCAAGCGGGGGGAGGCTTGGAGGCTCTGAATCCAAGAGGAGGGAGGGGCCTGTGGAGAGGTCCACCAAGCCCCCATGCCCCCATGTTGGACGACACCTGGACTCCTTCGATAGAGATGGATTTTTTTTCTGGCCATTTCTGGACACACGCCTCAAGCACACCCATTCCGCCCTGCCACCCCCCAACCCCCTCCCCTGCCAAGCAAGCAGTGCACCGGCACACGTGAGGAGGGCCCTCCCCGTCACCAGAGCTTGGAGTTGGAAGAAACTCGAGGTGAACGCGGGGGTCTGCCACCCAGTGGGCTGAGCTCTGGATGGGAAGGGGATGGGAGGCGAGCCAGCCAGCGTAAGGTTCTAGGCTCAGCAGCCGGGCCTAGCACGCAAGTGGTCTCCTACCGGACTGAGCTGTTGGGGGGAAGACAGCCAGTTGCGTCCTGGGCAGGGGGGTTCCCCCGGAGGACACAGGAGTCGAGAGGGAGGCGCCAGAGTCTGGAGTCACGGGAGGGAGTTGAGAGACTCAGGGAACGAGTGGAGTCTGGTCGAGCAAGAAAAGGCCAGAGAGCGGTCCCGAGCATCCTCCAGCAGGAATGAGGGCCCAAGGGGTTGTGCCACTCCTGGCGTGGCCAGAGTGGGGGTGTGTGGCGATGGGGCCTGGGTGGGCCCCGGCCCTCACAGAGGGGGTCGAGGCTGGGAGGAGGAATCCCCCAGCGAAGCTGAGCACCCAGGTGGGGCTGGAGCCCAGAACACCTGAGGGCCCTGTGCTGGAGCCTGAGTTCTGCGGCTCCAAAGGAGGACCTCCGCACCCGGGTATCCCAAGTCCCTGAAAATGTCCCGTCTCTGGACGGAGTGCCCCATTGGTCGAGGCCGTCCAGGGAGGCCAGCGCCTGGTGGCTCCCAGGCCAGGCTAGGGCCTGGCACGCTCTGCACGGTCTAGAATTGGCAAGCCAGCGAGAGCTCTACGAGGCCAGCCTGGAAGGCAGCTGGCAGGCTTTCCCGAAACCTCTGGCACTGCAGGGCCAATGGCCCTAGGTAGGCCCGCCTGACCAGGTGGCGGGACTTTGGTTGGCGAGGAATCCCCCTCTGAAGAGGGACCAGGCTCTTGGCTTGGACCAGGGGAGCGATGGGATGCAGCGAGGTTCTCACATCAGCCCCAGATCTGGCCCAGGGGTGCCCACCCCCACAGCCCCTCCTGCCAGGGTCCCCGCCCCTCCCCCTGCCTTCCAATGCAGCCGCCTGCCCTCCCCCTCCGGGAAGTGTGAGGAAGGAAGACTTCTCCTCCCACCCTGGCCCCTAGCGCTGGTAGTTGGGCTCCGACTTGCCGCCAGGGGGCGGCTTTGGCGCTCCTGTTTCTGCTTCTGTCTCTCGCACCGCTTTTGACGACGCGGGCGGGCGGAGATGAGAAAACAGCTGTCCAGGAGGCAAGAGAAGACGTTCTCTTCTAGCCCAGCCCCCAGCCAGCAGACTCCTCTCACGTCAGTGACCTCTTTCAAGCCCGTGGCCAGCTGGTGGCCTGTGGTGAGTGCATTCTGGAACCCTGCTCCCCCGCACCGCGTTTGTTTCCTTGGCAGCCGACACGCTCCCCGAAGTGCGTTCGGTGGCTTGGGGCAGGATGTGTAAGGGCCACCCCCGTCCGGGCACTATGGCCGGCGGCGGCGGGGGGCAACTGCGAGTGGAGCCAAAGGCCCCCGCATCACAAATGGTTTCCCTCACCCCGCCCTCAGCCACGCCCCGGGCCCACCGTCTCCACGGCAACGAGGTGGGGCGGGGGCGGGGCGAGGCTTCTGGGGGCGGGCGGGAGGGGTGCCTCGCGTGCCAGTGCCAGGGAGGCGGTGGGCGCGGTGGCCCCGGCTGGCGGGGCGCTGGCGCCTCGCTCCCGCCCCCAGGCCCTGGCCAGACCCCCTGTGCCGATGAGCAGACCCACCCAAGATTTTGGAGTCCCTCTTCTACAGAGAGGAAAGGCCAAACGGTCCTTCTCTTTCGCTTCCCCATAGGCTTGAATGAGCATCTAGCCTCCCCATCTTAGGGAGGCTTTGAGCACGGCCCTCACACCTTCTAGAGAAGCTCTGAGCCCATTTGGTCTGCATTTGCCCTGAGTAGGCAAAGTTGATAGACTTTGCATTGTCCAACGGTTTCCTGGGACTGGAGTCGTTGCCATGGTTACCGAGGGCCGGGCTGCAGCCTCCTACCATCCCCCACCCACAAGTCTCCCGCCTCCCACATCCCCCTAGGGAACTCTCAGCCTATCACACCTTCCCCTAGGACTGAGCCGGCCCTCCAGGTCCCCCAGCCCACCTCAGGGAGTTGCCAGGGTCCTGGAACAGCCTGGGCAACTTCCCAATGAGCCTCCGTTGATCTCGCAGCGCCAACCCCCGGTGTGCGGAGCTTCCCTCCGCACTTCTGAGGAACGCCCCCGGCTTCCAGACAAGTCCACGCTCTCAGAGACAACCCCGCAAGCCCACCGACTTTCTGCGCCAGCCCCGGCACCCCAGAATCCTCACCTCCCAGGATTCCCAATGTCCCCATCAAGGTCCCACCTCCCAGAACCTTTCGACTTCCCAGAATCCACCTGGGGACCCCTGCATCCCTCCAGGCACACCGAGACAGACCCTCCCCCACCCACAGTCCCATTCCCCGTTTCACAACCACCTCGCTGGTTCCTTCTCCAGGCGCGTGACTGACCCACTCCCCCCGCTACTGGGGCATGGAGTTCGGGGCTAGGTGGGTTGCTTCTGGTGGCCCAAGTGGAGGCGCTCTCGCAAGGAAGGCCTGGCGTCCAGGCAGCTCGGTGCTCTCCGGGGCTGGGTAGTTGCAGGAGACTGGGCGCCGTGCCAAGACGCTCCCAGATCCGCTTGGGGCTCCTTCCCTTCTCCGCTCTTTCCCACCGGGGACTTCTGGGAAATGCGCGTGGAAAGCAGCGAACCTGTTTCTGTCTAATGTACGCGAGCCTTCCAAAGATGAGTGGGGTAAGACCCTGGACGCCCTGGAAGCTGCCCTGGCCCTGCACAAGTCCCTGAACCAGGCCCTTTTGCATCTGCATGCCCCGGGATCTGCCCACGCAGACCCCCACGTGTGGATCCCGCTCCTCCATGGCTCCCCACACGCAGACCTTCCTTGGGATGAAGCCTCCACCCTGAGACTTGACTCCCTTGGATTGTCCAGGGACATTCCTTGCCGTGCCTCGCTTCCTTTCCCACATCTGCCACCTTGGGACCTATGGCCTCCTGGCTTCTCTCCGGTAGAATTGTTCACTTCTCTGCTCTTCCTCAGCTCTGTGCCTTCCTGGAGAAGCATTTCCTAGATGAGGAGGTGAAACTGATCAACAAGAGGGGCGACCACATGACCAAGCTCGGCAGGCTTGCTGGCCCGCAGGCGGGGCGGGGCGATGTGGGGCGGGGCGGGGCGAGTCATCTCTTTGGAAGGGGACAGCCTCCAGCACCACTAGGGGTCTCTGGAGCCCAGAGGCCGTGGGCGTGGGGGAGGGCACCGTTCCCCCAGCGCGCGGGCTCCTGCCCGAGCCCCTCCAGCCAGGAGGCCTCTTGCTAACTGCCCTCGTGTAGCCCCCTAAGGAGCCCTGAGGCAAGGGTCAACCATAAAGCTCTAGGCAGCAGGTGCCGATGGTGTGTGTGTGCGTGTCTGGCGCCGGGGACTCTAGAAGGGTTGAACCCTCCCCCCGTGGGTGGCGTGCTCTAGGCACTTCAGGCCCGAGCCATTTCTGACTCCAGGGAGGGTGGAGCTCAGTGGGTAGCAGGAAGCAGGCTGAGAGTTTTCCAGGGTAACAGCAAGCAGAAAGGGGTCCTGGGCACCTGGGAGTGACTATGGAAGTGAGCTCTGGAAAGCAAGCACAGGAGACTAGCTCTGAGGGCCGCTTCCCCCCTGCCCGCCCGCCCCTCGCCCGGGCTTGGAAGACATGAGGCCCGTCTTGAACGCTAGGGTCTTCCCAATGTCAAGCACACACTCGGTAGCAACCACTCCTGAGGAGCTGAGCAGCTGGGAGCTTAAGATGGACGAGAAGTGCTGAGCTGGGGTTTTGGGTCTCGGTGGAGAAAGGAGAGGGGGAAAGTAGTGTTCCTATTCTCTACAGGGGAACGGAAGAAGCTTGCAGCATCTCGGGGCAAGCCGGCAAACTGCTGTGTCAGCTCTGACCCCCATGCCTTTGGTTTCTGGCAGAAGAGGAATCGGGAAGTGGCTGCTAGGTGCCGTGGGCTCAGATCCATGCCCTCTTGCTCTCCGTACACAACAGGATCTGGTTGCGGGGGTTCCTGTGTCTGGCACAAGGCCGATGACCCGGCACCCAAGACTCCTCACTCAGAGCTTCCTGTTCCCTTCCTTGGGGATGGTGTGCTCACACATGCACATGTGGCCTCGGGAGCCTAGAACCATGAGGGGAAAAGTGCTTGTCTTTCTTCTTTGCCCCTGAAAATAGAGCCATCTCAGCGGAGCCCCGGAGAGATGCGTCACAAGCCAGTGCGCCGGACCTTGCTGCCGTGATGGAAATGGCCTCCATCTGTGCTGTAGCCACGTGTGAAGAAGGGCTACTGTGTGGAGCCTCCTTCATCACACAGCTCCTTCCCGCCCAAGAGAGCTTGAGCCGTGTGTTTGTCGCTTGCAAGTCCCAAGCAGGCAAACGAGGCCTCCCTTCCTTGAGAGAACACTGGCATTCCAGACAGCATTCCCAATCTCTCCAGGGCAGCAGGAGGAAAGGAGGCACTGGGAAGCCATGGGTCAGCAAGCGGGGGGAGGCTTGGAGGCTCTGAATCCAAGAGGAGGGAGGGGCCTGTGGAGAGGTCCACCAAGCCCCCATGCCCCCATGTTGGACGACACCTGGACTCCTTCGATAGAGATGGATTTTTTTTCTGGCCATTTCTGGACACACGCCTCAAGCACACCCATTCCGCCCTGCCACCCCCCAACCCCCTCCCTGCCAAGCAAGCAGTGCACCGGCACACGTGAGGAGGGCCCTCCCCGTCACCAGAGCTTGGAGTTGGAAGAAACTCGAGGTGAACGCGGGGGTCTGCCACCCAGTGGGCTGAGCTCTGGATGGGAAGGGGATGGGAGGCGAGCCAGCCAGCATAAGGTTCTAGGCTCAGCAGCCGGGCCTAGCACGCAAGTGGTCTCCTACCGGACTGAGCTGTTGGGGGGAAGACAGCCAGTTGCGTCCTGGGCAGGGGGGTTCCCCCGGAGGACACAGGAGTCGAGAGGGAGGCGCCAGAGTCTGGAGTCACGGGAGGGAGTTGAGAGACTCAGGGAACGAGTGGAGTCTGGTCGAGCAAGAAAAGGCCAGAGAGCGGTCCCGAGCCTCCTCCAGCAGGAATGAGGGCCCAAGTGGTTCTGCCACTCCTGGCGTGGCCAGAGTGGGGGTGTGTGGCGATGGGGCCTGGGTCGGCCCCGGCCCTCACAGAGGGGGTCGAGGCTGGGAGGAGGAATCCCCAGCGAAGCTGAGCACCCAGGTGGGGCTGGAGCCCAGAACACCTGAGGGCCCTGTGCTGGAGCCTGAGTTCTGCGGCTCCAAAGGAGGTCCTCCGCACCCGGGTATCCCAAGTCCCTGAAAATGTCCCGTCTCTGGACGGAGTGCCCCATTGGTCGAGGCCGTCCAGGGAGGCCAGCGCCTGGTGGCTCCCAGGCCAGTCTAGGGCCTGGCACGCTCTTCACGGTCTAGAACTGGCAAGCCAGCGAGAGCTCTACGAGGCCAGCCTGGAAGGCAGCTGGCAGGCTTTCCCGAAACCTCTGGCACTGCAGGGCCAATGGCCCTAGGTAGGCCCGCCTGACCAGGTGGCGGGACTTTGGTTGGCGAGGAATCCCCCTCTGAAGAGGGACCAGGCTCTTGGCTTGGACCAGGGAGCGATGGGATGCAGCGAGGTTCTCACATCAGCCCCAGATCTGGCCCAGGGGTGCCCACCCCCACAGCCCCTCCTGCCAGGGTCCCCGCCCCCTCCCCCTGCCTTCCAATGCAGCCGCCTGCCCTCCCCCTCCGGGAAGTGTGAGGAAGGAAGACTTCTCCTCCCACCCTGGCCCCTAGCGCTGGTAGTTGGGCTCCGACTTGCCGCCAGGGGGCGGCTTTGGCGCTCCTGTTTCTGCTTCTGTCTCTCGCACCGCTTTTGACGACGCGGGCGGGCGGAGATGAGAAAACAGCTGTCCAGGAGGCAAGAGAAGACGTTCTCTTCTAGCCCAGCCCCCAGCCAGCAGACTCCTCTCACGTCAGTGACCTCTTTCAAGCCCGTGGCCAGCTGGTGGCCTGTGGTGAGTGCATTCTGGAACCCTGCTCCCCCGCACCGCGTTTGTTTCCTTGGCAGCCGACACGCTCCCCGAAGTGCGTTCGGTGGCTTGGGGCAGGATGTGTAAGGGCCGCCCCCGTCCGGGCACTATGGCCGGCGGCGGCGGGGGGGCAACTGCGAGTGGAGCCAAAGGCCCCCGCATCACAAATGGTTTCCCTCACCCCGCCCTCAGCCACGCCCCGGGCCCACCGTCTCCACGGCAACGAGGTGGGGCGGGGGCCCGGCGAGGCTCCTGGGGGCGGGCGGGAGGGGTGCTTCGCGTGCCAGTGCCAGGGAGGCGGTGGGCCCGGTGGCCCCCGGCTGGCGGGGCGCTGGCGCCTCGCTCCCGCCCCCCAGGCCCTGGCCAGACCCCCTGTGCCGATGAGCAGACCCACCCAAGATTTTGGAGTCCCTCTTCTACAGAGAGGAAAGGCCAAACGGTCCTTCTCTTTCGCTTCCCCATAGGCTTGAATGAGCATCTAGCCTCCCCATCTTAGGGAGGCTTTGAGCACGGCCCTCACACCTTCTAGAGAAGCTCTGAGCCCATTTGGTCTGCATTTGCCCTGAGTAGGCAAAGTTGATAGACTTTGCATTGTCCAACGGTTTCCTGGGACTGGAGTCGTTGCCATGGTTACCGAGGGCCGGGCTGCAGCCTCCTACCATCCCCCACCCACAAGTCTCCCGCCGCTGAGGTCATCTCTTCAGAGATAAAGAGCCTCCCACCCAGAGCCCACATCCCCCTAGGGAACTCTCAGCCTATCACACCTTCCCCTAGGACTGAGCCGGCCCTCCAGGTCCCCCACCCCACCTCAGGGAGTTGCCAGGGTCCTGGAACAGCCTGGGCAACTTCCCAATGAGCCTCCGTTGATCTCGCGGCGCCAACCCCCGGTGTGCGGAGCTTCCCTCCGCACTTCTGAGGAACGCCCCCGGCTTCCAGACAAGTCCACGCTCTCAGAGACAACCCCGCAAGCCCACCGACTTTCTGCGCCAGCCCCGGCACCCCAGAATCCTCACCTCCCAGGATTCCCAATGTCCCCATCAAGGTCCCACCTCCCAGAACCTTTCGACTTCCCAGAATCGGCCTGGGGACCCCTGCATCCCGCCAGGCACACCGAGACCGACCCTCCCCCACCCACAGTCCCATTCCCCGTTTCACAACCACCTCGCTGGTTCCTTCTCCAGGCGCGTGACTGACCCACTCCCCCCGCTCCTGGGGCATGGAGTTCGGGGCTAGGTGGGTTGCTTCTGGTGGCCCAAGTGGAGGCGCTCTCGCAAGGAAGGCCTGGCGTCCAGGCAGCTCGGTGCTCTCCGGGGCTGGGTAGTTGCAGGAGACTGGGCGCCGTGCCAAGACGCTCCCAGATCCGCTTGGGGCTCCTTCCCTTCTCCGCTCTTTCCCACCGGGGACTTCTGGGAACGCGTGGAAAGCAGCGAACCTGTTTCTGTCTAATGTACGCGAGCCTTCCAAAGATGAGTGGGGTAAGACCCTGGACGCCCTGGAAGCTGCCCTGGCCCTGCACAAGTCCCTGAACCAGGCCCTTTTGCATCTGCATGCCCCGGGATCTGCCCACGCAGACCCCCACGTGTGGATCCCGCTCCTCCATGGCTCCCCACACGCAGACCTTCCTTGGGATGAAGCCTCCACCCTGAGACTTGACTCCCTTGGATTGTCCAGGGACATTCCTTGCCGTGCCTCGCTTCCCTTCCCACATCTGCCACCTTGGGACCTATGGCCTCCTGGCTTCTCTCCGGTAGAATTGTTCACTTCTCTGCTCTTCCTCAGCTCTGTGCCTTCCTGGAGAAGCATTTCCTAGATGAGGAGGTGAAACTGATCAACAAGAGGGGCGACCACATGACCAAGCTCGGCAGGCTTGCTGGCCCGCAGGCGGGGCGGGGCGATGTGGGGCGGGGCGGGGCGAGTCATCTCTTTGGAAGGCTCAGCCTCCAGCACCACTAGGGGTCTCTGGAGCCCAGAGGCCGTGGGCGTGGGGGAGGGCACCGTTCCCCCAGCGCGCGGGCTCCTGCCCGAGCCCCTCCAGCCAGGAGGCCTCTTGCTAACTGCCCTCGTGTAGCCCCCTAAGGAGCCCTGAGGCAAGGGTCAACCATAAAGCTCTAGGCAGCAGGTGCCGATGGTGTGTGTGTGCGTGTCTGGCGCCGGGACTCTAGAAGGGTTGAACCCTCCCCCCGTGGGTGGCGTGCTCTAGGCACTTCAGGCCCGAGCCATTTCTGACTCCAGGGAGGGTGGAGCTCAGTGGGTAGCAGGAAGCAGGCTGAGAGTTTTCCAGGGTAACAGCAAGCAGAAAGGGGTCCTGGGCACCTGGGAGTGACTATGGAAGTGAGCTCTGGAAAGCAAGCACAGGAGACTAGCTCTGAGGGCCGCTTCCCCCCTGCCCGCCCGCCCCTCGCCCGGGCTTGGAAGACATGAGGCCCGTCTTGAACGCTAGGGTCTTCCCCAATGTCAAGCACACACTCGGTAGCAACCACTCCTGAGGAGCTGAGCAGCTGGGAGCTTAAGATGGACGAGAAGTGCTGAGCTGGGGTTTTGGGTCTCGGTGGAGAAAGGAGAGGGGGAAAGTAGTGTTCCTATTCTCTACAGGGGAACGGAAGAAGCTTGCAGCATCTCGGGGCAAGCCGGCAAACTGCTGTGTCAGCTCTGACCCCCATGCCTTTGGTTTCTGGCAGAAGAGGAATCGGGAAGTGGCTGCTAGGTGCCGTGGGCTCAGATCCATGCCCTCTTGCTCTCCGTACACAACAGGATCTGGTTGCGGGGGTTCCTGTGTCTGGCACAAGGCCGATGACCCGGCACCCAAGACTCCTCACTCAGAGCTTCCTGTTCCCTTCCTTGGGGATGGTGTGCTCACACATGCACATGTGGCCTCGGGAGCCTAGAACCATGAGGGGAAAAGTGCTTGTCTTTCTTCTTTGCCCCTGAAAATAGAGCCATCTCAGCGGAGCCCCGGAGAGATGCGTCAAGCCAGTGCGCCGGACCTTGCTGCCGTGATGGAAATGGCCTCCATCTGTGCTGTAGCCACGTGTGAAGAAGGGCTACTGTGTGGAGCCTCCTTCATCACACAGCTCCTTCCCGCCCAAGAGAGCTTGAGCCGTGTGTTTGTCGCTTGCAAGTCCCAAGCAGGCAAACGAGGCCTCCCTTCCTTGAGAGAACACTGGCATTCCAGACAGCATTCCCAATCTCTCCAGGGCAGCAGGAGGAAAGGAGGCACTGGGAAGCCATGGGTCAGCAAGCGGGGGGAGGCTTGGAGGCTCTGAATCCAAGAGGAGGGAGGGGCCTGTGGAGAGGTCCACCAAGCCCCCATGCCCCCATGTTGGACGACACCTGGACTCCTTCGATAGAGATGGATTTTTTTTCTGGCCATTTCTGGACACACACCTCAAGCACACCCATTCCGCCCTGCCACCCCCCAACCCCCTCCCCTGCCAAGCAAGCAGTGCACCGGCACACGTGAGGAGGGCCCTCCCCGTCACCAGAGCTTGGAGTTGGAAGAAACTCGAGGTGAACGCGGGGGTCTGCCACCCAGTGGGCTGAGCTCTGGATGGGAAGGGGATGGGAGGCGAGCCAGCCAGCATAAGGTTCTAGGCTCAGCAGCCGGGCCTAGCACGCAAGTGGTCTCCTACCGGACTGAGCTGTTGGGGGGAAGACAGCCAGTTGCGTCCTGGGCAGGGGGGTTCCCCCGGAGGACACAGGAGTCGAGAGGGAGGCGCCAGAGTCTGGAGTCACGGGAGGGAGTTGAGAGACTCAGGGAACGAGTGGAGTCTGGTCGAGCAAGAAAAGGCCAGAGAGCGGTCCCGAGCCTCCTCCAGCAGGAATGAGGGCCCAAGTGGTTCTGCCACTCCTGGCGTGGCCAGAGTGGGGGTGTGTGGCGATGGGGCCTGGGTCGGCCCCGGCCCTCACAGAGGGGGTCGAGGCTGGGAGGAGGAATCCCCCAGCGAAGCTGAGCACCCAGGTGGGGCTGGAGCCCAGAACACCTGAGGGCCCTGTGCTGGAGCCTGAGTTCTGCGGCTCCAAAGGAGGTCCTCCGCACCCGGGTATCCCAAGTCCCTGAAAATGTCCCGTCTCTGGACGGAGTGCCCCATTGGTCGAGGCCGTCCAGGGAGGCCAGCGCCTGGTGGCTCCCAGGCCAGTCTAGGGCCTGGCACGCTCTTCACGGTCTAGAACTGGCAAGCCAGCGAGAGCTCTACGAGGCCAGCCTGGAAGGCAGCTGGCAGGCTTTCCCGAAACCTCTGGCACTGCAGGGCCAATGGCCCTAGGTAGGCCCGCCTGACCAGGTGGCGGGACTTTGGTTGGCGAGGAATCCCCCTCTGAAGAGGGACCAGGCTCTTGGCTTGGACCAGGGGAGCGATGGGATGCAGCGAGGTTCTCACATCAGCCCCAGATCTGGCCCAGGGGTGCCCACCCCCACAGCCCCTCCTGCCAGGGTCCCCGCCCCTCCCCCTGCCTTCCAATGCAGCCGCCTGCCCTACCCCTCCGGGAAGTGTGAGGAAGGAAGACTTCTCCTCCCACCCTGGCCCCTAGCGCTGGTAGTTGGGCTCCGACTTGCCGCCAGGGGGCGGCTTTGGCGCTCCTGTTTCTGCTTCTGTCTCTCGCACCGCTTTTGACGACGCGGGCGGGCGGAGATGAGAAAACAGCTGTCCAGGAGGCAAGAGAAGACGTTCTCTTCTAGCCCAGCCCCCAGCCAGCAGACTCCTCTCACGTCAGTGACCTCTTTCAAGCCCGTGGCCAGCTGGTGGCCTGTGGTGAGTGCATTCTGGAACCCTGCTCCCCCGCACCGCGTTTGTTTCCTTGGCAGCCGACACGCTCCCCGAAGTGCGTTCGGTGGCTTGGGGCAGGATGTGTAAGGGCCGCCCCCGTCCGGGCACTATGGCCGGCGGCGGCGGGGGGCAACTGCGAGTGGAGCCAAAGGCCCCCGCATCACAAATGGTTTCCCTCACCCCGCCCTCAGCCACGCCCCGGGCCCACCGTCTCCACGGCAACGAGGTGGGGCGGGGGCCCGGCGAGGCTCCTGGGGGCGGGCGGGAGGGGTGCTTCGCGTGCCAGTGCCAGGGAGGCGGTGGGCGCGGTGGCCCCGGCTGGCGGGGCGCTGGCGCCTCGCTCCCGCCCCCAGGCCCTGGCCAGACCCCCTGTGCCGATGAGCAGACCCACCCAAGATTTTGGAGTCCCTCTTCTACAGAGAGGAAAGGCCAAACGGTCCTTCTCTTTCGCTTCCCCATAGGCTTGAATGAGCATCTAGCCTCCCCATCTTAGGGAGGCTTTGAGCACGGCCCTCACACCTTCTAGAGAAGCTCTGAGCCCATTTGGTCTGCATTTGCCCTGAGTAGGCAAAGTTGATAGACTTTGCATTGTCCAACGGTTTCCTGGGACTGGAGTCGTTGCCATGGTTACCGAGGGCCGGGCTGCAGCCTCCTACCATCCCCCACCCACAAGTCTCCCGCCGCTGAGGTCATCTCTTCAGAGATAAAGAGCCTCCCACCCAGAGCCCACATCCCCCTAGGGAACTCTCAGCCTATCACACCTTCCCCTAGGACTGAGCCGGCCCTCCAGGTCCCCCACCCCACCTCAGGGAGTTGCCAGGGTCCTGGAACAGCCTGGGCAACTTCCCAATGAGCCTCCGTTGATCTCGCGGCGCCAACCCCCGGTGTGCGGAGCTTCCCTCCGCACTTCTGAGGAACGCCCCCGGCTTCCAGACAAGTCCACGCTCTCAGAGACAACCCCGCAAGCCCACCGACTTTCTGCGCCAGCCCCGGCACCCCAGAATCCTCACCTCCCAGGATTCCCAATGTCCCCATCAAGGTCCCACCTCCCAGAACCTTTCGACTTCCCAGAATCGGCCTGGGGACCCCTGCATCCCGCCAGGCACACCGAGACCGACCCTCCCCCACCCACAGTCCCATTCCCCGTTTCACAACCACCTCGCTGGTTCCTTCTCCAGGCGCGTGACTGACCCACTCCCCCCGCTCCTGGGGCATGGAGTTCGGGGCTAGGTGGGTTGCTTCTGGTGGCCCAAGTGGAGGCGCTCTCGCAAGGAAGGCCTGGCGTCCAGGCAGCTCGGTGCTCTCCGGGGCTGGGTAGTTGCAGGAGACTGGGCGCCGTGCCAAGACGCTCCCAGATCCGCTTGGGGCTCCTTCCCTTCTCCGCTCTTTCCCACCGGGGACTTCTGGGAAATGCGCGTGGAAAGCAGCGAACCTGTTTCTGTCTAATGTACGCGAGCCTTCCAAAGATGAGTGGGGTAAGACCCTGGACGCCCTGGAAGCTGCCCTGGCCCTGCACAAGTCCCTGAACCAGGCCCTTTTGCATCTGCATGCCCCGGGATCTGCCCACGCAGACCCCCACGTGTGGATCCCGCTCCTCCATGGCTCCCCACACGCAGACCTTCCTTGGGATGAAGCCTCCACCCTGAGACTTGACTCCCTTGGATTGTCCAGGGACATTCCTTGCCGTGCCTCGCTTCCCTTCCCACATCTGCCACCTTGGGACCTATGGCCTCCTGGCTTCTCTCCGGTAGAATTGTTCACTTCTCTGCTCTTCCTCAGCTCTGTGCCTTCCTGGAGAAGCATTTCCTAGATGAGGAGGTGAAACTGATCAACAAGAGGGGCGACCACATGACCAAGCTCGGCAGGCTTGCTGGCCCGCAGGCGGGGCGGGGCGATGTGGGGCGGGGCGGGGCGAGTCATCTCTTTGGAAGGCTCAGCCTCCAGCACCACTAGGGGTCTCTGGAGCCCAGAGGCCGTGGGCGTGGGGGAGGGCACCGTTCCCCCAGCGCGCGGGCTCCTGCCCGAGCCCCTCCAGCCAGGAGGCCTCTTGCTAACTGCCCTCGTGTAGCCCCCTAAGGAGCCCTGAGGCAAGGGTCAACCATAAAGCTCTAGGCAGCAGGTGCCGATGGTGTGTGTGTGCGTGTCTGGCGCCGGGACTCTAGAAGGGTTGAACCCTCCCCCCGTGGGTGGCGTGCTCTAGGCACTTCAGGCCCGAGCCATTTCTGACTCCAGGGAGGGTGGAGCTCAGTGGGTAGCAGGAAGCAGGCTGAGAGTTTTCCAGGGTAACAGCAAGCAGAAAGGGGTCCTGGGCACCTGGGAGTGACTATGGAAGTGAGCTCTGGAAAGCAAGCACAGGAGACTAGCTCTGAGGGCCGCTTCCCCCCTGCCCGCCCGCCCCTCGCCCGGGCTTGGAAGAGATGAGGCCCGTCTTGAACGCTAGGGTCTTCCCCAATGTCAAGCACACACTCGGTAGCAACCACTCCTGAGGAGCTGAGCAGCTGGGAGCTTAAGATGGACGAGAAGTGCTGAGCTGGGGTTTTGGGTCTCGGTGGAGAAAGGAGAGGGGGAAAGTAGTGTTCCTATTCTCTACAGGGGAACGGAAGAAGCTTGCAGCATCTCGGGGCAAGCCGGCAAACTGCTGTGTCAGCTCTGACCCCCATGCCTTTGGTTTCTGGCAGAAGAGGAATCGGGAAGTGGCTGCTAGGTGCCGTGGGCTCAGATCCATGCCCTCTTGCTCTCCGTACACAACAGGATCTGTTTGCGGGGGTTCCTGTGTCTGGCACAAGGCCGATGACCCGGCACCCAAGACTCCTCACTCAGAGCTTCCTGTTCCCTTCCTTGGGGATGGTGTGCTCACACATGCACATGTGGCCTCGGGAGCCTAGAACCATGAGGGGAAAAGTGCTTGTCTTTCTTCTTTGCCCCTGAAAATAGAGCCATCTCAGCGGAGCCCCGGAGAGATGCGTCAAGCCAGTGCGCCGGACCTTGCTGCCGTGATGGAAATGGCCTCCATCTGTGCGGTAGCCACGTGTGAAGAAGGGCTACTGTGTGGAGCCTCCTTCATCACACAGCTCCTTCCCGCCCAAGAGAGCTTGAGCCGTGTGTTTGTCGCTTGCAAGTCCCAAGCAGGCAAACGAGGCCTCCCTTCCTTGAGAGAACACTGGCATTCCAGACAGCATTCCCAATCTCTCCAGGGCAGCAGGAGGAAAGGAGGCACTGGGAAGCCATGGGTCAGCAAGCGGGGGGAGGCTTGGAGGCTCTGAATCCAAGAGGAGGGAGGGGCCTGTGGAGAGGTCCACCAAGCCCCCATGCCCCCATGTTGGACGACACCTGGACTCCTTCGATAGAGATGGATTTTTTTTCTGGCCATTTCTGGACACACGCCTCAAGCACACCCATTCCGCCCTGCCACCCCCCAACCCCCTCCCCTGCCAAGCAAGCAGTGCACCGGCACACGTGAGGAGGGCCCTCCCCGTCACCAGAGCTTGGAGTTGGAAGAAACTCGAGGTGAACGCGGGGGTCTGCCACCCAGTGGGCTGAGCTCTGGATGGGAAGGGGATGGGAGGCGAGCCAGCCAGCGTAAGGTTCTAGGCTCAGCAGCCGGGCCTAGCACGCAAGTGGTCTCCTACCGGACTGAGCTGTTGGGGGGAAGACAGCCAGTTGCGTCCTGGGCAGGGGGGTTCCCCCGGAGGACACAGGAGTCGAGAGGGAGGCGCCAGAGTCTGGAGTCACGGGAGGGAGTTGAGAGACTCAGGGAACGAGTGGAGTCTGGTCGAGCAAGAAAAGGCCAGAGAGCGGTCCCGAGCATCCTCCAGCAGGAATGAGGGCCCAAGGGGTTGTGCCACTCCTGGCGTGGCCAGAGTGGGGGTGTGTGGCGATGGGGCCTGGGTCGGCCCCGGCCCTCACAGAGGGGGTCGAGGCTGGGAGGAGGAATCCCCCAGCGAAGCTGAGCACCCAGGTGGGGCTGGAGCCCAGAACACCTGAGGGCCCTGTGCTGGAGCCTGAGTTCTGCGGCTCCAAAGGAGGACCTCCGCACCCGGGTATCCCAAGTCCCTGAAAATGTCCCGTCTCTGGACGGAGTGCCCCATTGGTCGAGGCCGTCCAGGGAGGCCAGCGCCTGGTGGCTCCCAGGCCAGGCTAGGGCCTGGCACGCTCTGCACGGTCTAGAATTGGCAAGCCAGCGAGAGCTCTACGAGGCCAGCCTGGAAGGCAGCTGGCAGGCTTTCCCGAAACCTCTGGCACTGCAGGGCCAATGGCCCTAGGTAGGCCCGCCTGACCAGGTGGCGGGACTTTGGTTGGCGAGGAATCCCCCTCTGAAGAGGGACCAGGCTCTTGGCTTGGACCAGGGGAGCGATGGGATGCAGCGAGGTTCTCACATCAGCCCCAGATCTGGCCCAGGGGTGCCCACCCCCACAGCCCCTCCTGCCAGGGTCCCCGCCCCTCCCCCTGCCTTCCAATGCAGCCGCCTGCCCTCCCCCTCCGGGAAGTGTGAGGAAGGAAGACTTCTCCTCCCACCCTGGCCCCTAGCGCTGGTAGTTGGGCTCCGACTTGCCGCCAGGGGGCGGCTTTGGCGCTCCTGTTTCTGCTTCTGTCTCTCGCACCGCTTTTGACGACGCGGGCGGGCGGAGATGAGAAAACAGCTGTCCAGGAGGCAAGAGAAGACGTTCTCTTCTAGCCCAGCCCCCAGCCAGCAGACTCCTCTCACGTCAGTGACCTCTTTCAAGCCCGTGGCCAGCTGGTGGCCTGTGGTGAGTGCATTCTGGAACCCTGCTCCCCCGCACCGCGTTTGTTTCCTTGGCAGCCGACACGCTCCCCGAAGTGCGTTCGGTGGCTTGGGGCAGGATGTGTAAGGGCCACCCCCGTCCGGGCACTATGGCCGGCGGCGGCGGGGGGCAACTGCGAGTGGAGCCAAAGGCCCCCCGCATCACAAATGGTTTCCCTCACCCCCGCCCTCAGCCACGCCCCGGGCCCACCGTCTCCACGGCAACGAGGTGGGGCGGGGGCGGGGCGAGGCTCCTGGGGGCGGGCGGGAGGGGTGCCTCGCGTGCCAGTGCCAGGGAGGCGGTGGGCGCGGTGGCCCCGGCTGGCGGGGCGCTGGCGCCTCGCTCCCGCCCCCAGGCCCTGGCCAGACCCCCTGTGCCGATGAGCAGACCCACCCAAGATTTTGGAGTCCCTCTTCTACAGAGAGGAAAGGCCAAACGGTCCTTCTCTTTCGCTTCCCCATAGGCTTGAATGAGCATCTAGCCTCCCCATCTTAGGGAGGCTTTGAGCACGGCCCTCACACCTTCTAGAGAAGCTCTGAGCCCATTTGGTCTGCATTTGCCCTGAGTAGGCAAAGTTGATAGACTTTGCATTGTCCAACGGTTTCCTGGGACTGGAGTCGTTGCCATGGTTACCGAGGGCCGGGCTGCAGCTCTCCTACCATCCCCCACCCACAAGTCTCCCGCCTCCCACATCCCCCTAGGGAACTCTCAGCCTATCACACCTTCCCCTAGGACTGAGCCGGCCCTCCAGGTCCCCCAGCCCACCTCAGGGAGTTGCCAGGGTCCTGGAACAGCCTGGGCAACTTCCCAATGAGCCTCCGTTGATCTCGCAGCGCCAACCCCCGGTGTGCGGAGCTTCCCTCCGCACTTCTGAGGAACGCCCCCGGCTTCCAGACAAGTCCACGCTCTCAGAGACAACCCCGCAAGCCCACCGACTTTCTGCGCCAGCCCCGGCACCCCAGAATCCTCACCTCCCAGGATTCCCAATGTCCCCATCAAGGTCCCACCTCCCAGAACCTTTCGACTTCCCAGAATCCACCTGGGGACCCCTGCATCCCTCCAGGCACACCGAGACAGACCCTCCCCCACCCACAGTCCCATTCCCCGTTTCACAACCACCTCGCTGGTTCCTTCTCCAGGCGCGTGACTGACCCACTCCCCCCGCTACTGGGGCATGGAGTTCGGGGCTAGGTGGGTTGCTTCTGGTGGCCCAAGTGGAGGCGCTCTCGCAAGGAAGGCCTGGCGTCCAGGCAGCTCGGTGCTCTCCGGGGCTGGGTAGTTGCAGGAGACTGGGCGCCGTGCCAAGACGCTCCCAGATCCGCTTGGGGCTCCTTCCCTTCTCCGCTCTTTCCCACCGGGGACTTCTGGGAAATGCGCGTGGAAAGCAGCGAACCTGTTTCTGTCTAATGTACGCGAGCCTTCCAAAGATGAGTGGGGTAAGACCCTGGACGCCCTGGAAGCTGCCCTGGCCCTGCACAAGTCCCTGAACCAGGCCCTTTTGCATCTGCATGCCCCGGGATCTGCCCACGCAGACCCCCACGTGTGGATCCCGCTCCTCCATGGCTCCCCACACGCAGACCTTCCTTGGGATGAAGCCTCCACCCTGAGACTTGACTCCCTTGGATTGTCCAGGGACATTCCTTGCCGTGCCTCGCTTCCTTTCCCACATCTGCCACCTTGGGACCTATGGCCTCCTGGCTTCTCTCCGGTAGAATTGTTCACTTCTCTGCTCTTCCTCAGCTCTGTGCCTTCCTGGAGAAGCATTTCCTAGATGAGGAGGTGAAACTGATCAACAAGAGGGGCGACCACATGACCAAGCTCGGCAGGCTTGCTGGCCCGCAGGCGGGGCGGGGCGATGTGGGGCGGGGCGGGGCGAGTCATCTCTTTGGAAGGCTCAGCCTCCAGCACCACTAGGGGTCTCTGGAGCCCAGAGGCCGTGGGCGTGGGGGAGGGCACCGTTCCCCCAGCGCGCGGGCTCCTGCCCGAGCCCCTCCAGCCAGGAGGCCTCTTGCTAACTGCCCTCGTGTAGCCCCCTAAGGAGCCCTGAGGCAAGGGTCAACCATAAAGCTCTAGGCAGCAGGTGCCGATGGTGTGTGTGTGCGTGTCTGGCGCCGGGGACTCTAGAAGGGTTGAACCCTCCCCCCGTGGGTGGCGTGCTCTAGGCACTTCAGGCCCGAGCCATTTCTGACTCCAGGGAGGGTGGAGCTCAGTGGGTAGCAGGAAGCAGGCTGAGAGTTTTCCAGGGTAACAGCAAGCAGAAAGGGGTCCTGGGCACCTGGGAGTGACTATGGAAGTGAGCTCTGGAAAGCAAGCACAGGAGACTAGCTCTGAGGGCCGCTTCCCCCCTGCCCGCCCGCCCCTCGCCCGGGCTTGGAAGACATGAGGCCCGTCTTGAACGCTAGGGTCTTCCCCAATGTCAAGCACACACTCGGTAGCAACCACTCCTGAGGAGCTGAGCAGCTGGGAGCTTAAGATGGCCGAGAAGTGCTGAGCTGGGGTTTTGGGTCTCGGTGGAGAAAGGAGAGGGGGAAAGTAGTGTTCCTATTCTCTACAGGGGAACGGAAGAAGCTTGCAGCATCTCGGGGCAAGCCGGCAAACTGCTGTGTCAGCTCTGACCCCCATGCCTTTGGGTTTCTGGCAGAAGAGGAATCGGGAAGTGGCTGCTAGGTGCCGTGGGCTCAGATCCATGCCCTCTTGCTCTCCGTAACACAACAGGATCTGGTTGCGGGGGTTCCTGTGTCTGGCACAAGGCCGATGACCCGGCACCCAAGACACCTCCACTCAGAGCTTCCTGTTCCCTTCCTTGGGGATGGTGTGCTCACACATGCACATGTGGCCTCGGGAGCCTAGAACCATGAGGGGAAAAGTGCTTGTCTTTCTTCTTTGCCCCTGAAAATAGAGCCATCTCAGCGGAGCCCCGGAGAGATGCGTCAAGCCAGTGCGCCGGACCTTGCTGCCGTGATGGAAATGGCCTCCATCTGTGCTGTAGCCACGTGTGAAGAAGGGCTACTGTGTGGAGCCTCCTTCATCACACAGCTCCTTCCCGCCCAAGAGAGCTTGAGCCGTGTGTTTGTCGCTTGCAAGTCCCCAAGCAGGCAAACGAGGCCTCCCTTCCTTGAGAGAACACTGGCATTTCCAGACAGCATTCCCAATCTCTCCAGGGCAGCAGGAGGAAAGGAGGCACTGGGAAGCCATGGGTCAGCAAGCGGGGGGAGGCTTGGAGGCTCTGAATCCAAGAGGAGGGAGGGGCCTGTGGAGAGGTCCACCAAGCCCCCATGCCCCCATGTTGGACGACACCTGGACTCCTTCGATAGAGATGGATTTTTTTTCA